>NC_087376.1:17015010-17117328 GCF_031761385.1 Necator americanus
ATGTTCTCGCGTTGTGAATACACAGTCTGGGATAGTCTCCATGGCGAGTCGTGTGTGTGTCTTCTTCTATCAAAGATTCAAAGACGTCCTGAACAACCTGAGATTTGATCGCCTCTCACTGGATACCGTCCGACGTATGAGACGGCAGGGCCTAGTGTGCAGAGCACTGATGCAGTGAATATTCTGGAGCGGCAAAAGACTTTTCTGCAAACTAAGCAGTCCTGCCACGGCGAGCTTAGCTTTCACCACAGGTCGTCGCCGAACCTTTATGGATCAGGGAGCCACCTTGCGACATTTTTCTAAGACGGTGGTGAATATAAACAATGGTTTACTATTAGCTAGGCTTCCGATTCTGAGCAGTCGGAATGTTGGATGTGTCGAACTTCTTCTGAGCTTGGGAGATGCGGAGGACAAACCTCCGCTGTGCATCGCAGTTCGACGCACAGAGTCACCTCCACGCCACTATGAAGCGGGCGGTAAACCGTTACGGAGGAAAGCGTACTCTTATGCACGTGCTGCATCCAGGTGCGAGCGGTCGAAGATCAGTGATGCTTCCTCATCAGTTAAGTAAAAGCAATTAGTAGGCTGCTGAGACCGGAACGTGTTCATAGAGGTGCGTTTTATCGTACCTGAGTTCCGCAATATACTACCCGAACTTGCTGTGAGTCCCGCACTACGGTATGGTAATACGCTGCATTTAAAAAAAGACTGGCTTGAAGGAGTAATGCTTTGATAGGTTGCTTCTGAAGCTCCTACAACATGCTGCGCTGGAAGCTCTTCACATGACAATGATTCAATCTTCTTCACGTATCCGTGTGCACGCACTTAGTCTCCGCGATTTGGCCACGTGACCACGACGGGTCCTAATCTCGCTTGACAACGCGAGTTCTCCTGCCGCCTACAGCTTGAGAAGCTCGGCTGGGAAACGGTTTCGATCCCACTCCATTCTCCTGATACTGTCTTCTCAGATTACTATCTTCTAAGGACACTTAAAAATTCTATTATCCAAGGAACAAATAATTGTTCCGAGGATCTTAAGAACGACTCCGGCTTGTTCTCAAGGAGTTGTGAACCTACTTTCAGAGTGAAACGGGTCCCACGGCGATGAACTGGTACGCCAGAAGGCAATAATTAAGGAAATTTTGGTTCCACTCTCTTGAGTTGGAGCATCGACTTCAAAGGAAGTGAAAAAGGATGAGACGGCTTCTACGTAGTTGAATTAGAGCCCCGACTCCAAATGAAGTTAATGAGGGTGAGACGGGTTACACGGTGACGAACTGGTACGCTAGAAGGCGATTTATTTAAGGGAATTCGGGTTCCACGGTATTGAGTTGGAGTGCCGACTAAAAAGGAAGTTAGAGAGGGTGAGACGAGTTCTATTACGACGAACTGGTACGCGAGAAGGCAACTAGTTAAAGGCATCACTCCATGAATCTGATGTGGTACGGATTTCAGGTGGAATATTCGTATACGGCATTAGTAGATTATGGGAGGAAAGTGATTCCGTCCATTTCTTCCTAATTGCCGTAAAAAACGGCCCGGAAGATACGGCTTCGGGCGTTCTGGCGCAGTATTTTCTACAGGGAGTTCGACTGGAGCGCGCCAGCCTTCTGCGGCGACGCATCTTCCGGGCCGTTTTTTACGGCAGTAAGGAAGAAATGGACGGAATCACCCTCCTCTCCATTATCTACTGTCCCTTATAAGAATACTCCACCTGAAATCTGCACCACCTCAGATTTTGGGGTGATGCCTTTAAGGAGATGGTGGTTCCACGGGAGTGAATTAGAGCGCTAACTCTAAAAAACAGTGGAAGACGATTAGACGGGTTCCACTCCAATGAGTCGGGAGCGCTGAATCTAGGAGACAGTGAAAGACGATCACACGGCGTTGATTTGGTACACCAGAAAGCAATCTTTTTCTGCCCTCTCAAACTGTGCAGAAAGGCTGCAGTAATGCAGCTTTCTTCTCATGCTCATGCAGTCGTTAATGCAGCTTTTTTCCTATGAACTCTAGATCTCGGTGTCCCGTGTGCAAATCACAATCAGTCTTTCAACTTTGACAAAATTTTGATTATGAATACTAAGAAACGTTCAAGTATGTGTAGACAACAAAGGCTACCTATAGTATGAAAGTGGCGACTTATTTGTCCATTATACCTGTTTTGTTGATTTTGCCATACTTTTTTCGCTATTGGTAGAAATATGGTCAGTTGAGTTCTCGCATACGTTTATTACGAATACCATTGTCATTCGTTGAAGCGCATGTCGTTTCCCACCTTGACAGTCTGCATTGCCCCACTAATGTCGTGGCTGGTCGCATTACGCTGGCGACGTGATTAGACGCGGCAATGGAACAAAAGGATGCGTGAGAATTCTTGAGGTGTAGGCGTTCGAGACTCCAACTAAAAATATGAAGTGTTTAGTATTCTTAGGTTAGTTTCAGAGTGATAATATGTACATGCGCATACTCTATGTTTTGCTGCTAATAGTACTTACATGTTTCGCTTTCTATTTTACAAACCGAATCACAACGGTTTACGGTGAGTTTTATATTGCTTTGCTGTCCTTTCTGTCCTAATTTTTTTTTAGTTGTTGTCATCTATTTCATTACAAAATGGATTAATTTCACATCGTTTTGCTCAACGTAGCATCGCCGGCTTGAAGTTTGTGTAGCTGCTAAAATGGGTGACCTGCTAACTTTCCAGGGGAAAAAACGGAAATTAAAGAGTATTTCGGAGGGAGGATTGTATCTAATACGCAAGGAAACCAAACGCTGTTCAAAGAAATAACATCAAATGGCAGATGTTCATTGAACAAACAAAATTAGTTGTTGTGAATGCGACAAAAATTTGCATCACATTTTCCATTGTCGGAGGATTCGGGCTTTTCGCATCGCCTTTGCACAAATTCTTAAATTGAGAAGTGAATTGATTTAAAAAGTTACAATCGGCATAGGATCTTCGTCTATGGGATAACTTTGCCTCAGAAAACTCATTCAAAAAAATACAACAACTTCAAAATTGTGGCAATTGTAAGCTCAGAAGGTACATGACAGCGAGCTCGCCAATCCAACGTAGTTACTGATTGATTCTCTTTTTGATTGCCGTCCTTGGGTTCAAGCGTGGCCGAACGCGGAAGTTCTGGACTAAGGTGGTGAAACCCCAGGACACTTGGCCAGTTCAAGCGAGACGTAAGGTTTCGGAGGATATGGAATAGCGGGGAATGGATTGATTCCGAGCTATCGCAAAAGATCGACAAGGTTGGAGAAAGCAAAGGCAAAGCAATTTCAAGGTCGGGACACCCCGGCGAAGATGCGGGTAGTCGCGTCTTGCGATGACATCAGCCCGCCGATTAAGTCAAGTACGTAGACTCATTGCAGATTTCATTAGATGCATTGGTGATGTTGGAGGACACGTACCGGTGGTTATACTTTGAGAAAACTAATAGCGGAAGAGAATTTCGAGGAAGGATACTGGTTACTTCTCAAAGTGATGAAGAACCTTCGGGTAGAGAACTTTCAGATTCGAGCCGAACTAAGAAGTTCACTCTTCCAGCTAGTACAAATTGTTGTCATTTTATGTTTCTGATGTTTCTCAATGTTTTCGATGTTTTTCAATTCTGATTTTTCATGCTAAGGTGACTTATGTTGCTTTGAAAAATAACTTATATTCGACCTTTTAGGGTAAAAGGTAATTGTAATGTTCCTAGATCATTCTAGCGGGTCCTCGGCATTGAGCTTTGGAATTGGTACATAGAATTGCAGCCTTGAGCCTTAAGGAAAAACTGGGTGCTGTTTGGCCCCCTGGTCCAGATTAAGGAAAGGAAACAGCACCCAGCTTGAAAAATGCACGGGAATTTTTACAGAAATCACCAACCAAATTGCGCTAACTGTAATTTCGTAATTGACTGAACTAAAAGAAGGAATTGAAAAAGGAAAAGCTCAGAAGTGGATGACAACTATGTGTTTCAACTATAAGGTTGAAATGTTCATTTTAACTGGAATCTTTAAGTTTTCTTACCGCAAACATTTTCATTATTTTGAGAAGTGTTGTGTTATTCTTCTTTGCAATCCGTATGTTTTATCAGTCTTCTTAGGATAAATGCAACGTTTCGTATATTCCAACTTTACTAGTTTATCTAACAAAAGTATGCGATCAGTTTAATTTCAAATGCATGCGCTGCAATCCAGAAACTAAGGCAACATTAAAGTTATCTGAAAATCATGTTCCACGTCATAATCGGATCATTCTAGATGGAGTGGTAGTCCTTTTGTATATGACGTATTTATAATGTTCACGAATCAACCACTATTTTACTTATAAGCTTGTGAGGTTCTACCAAAGTTATAAAAGAATACTTCAGAGATGAAGGAGCATTAGTATTGGCTGAAGCGGAAGAGACCGTGAATTGCACTTGCTATATTCGTCGCAAATCGTAAACATTAAACAGAAATTACCGGCTTATGGAACCCGGACAGAGCAACTTCAGCCTTGAGGAGAATGAATGAAGAAGGTCGTTTGTGACTTCTCCAGTCTCTCTAACTACCACTTCCTCTTGTCATTTTATCTTCTAGGAGAAGATGAATACAACTTTTCTTTCGTCATCCTACATGCCATAAATTGCTAAAGTGCTGTATTTTACCCGGTTCCAACAACATCAAATCTGAACATCTGAGGAACCTACCACCAGTGCCTATCAACGGATTGACGAAGTTTTTCCACTGGTGAAAATACAAGGTTCTGAGCAGTGAAAGATCAACAAGATGGTGCTTTCACGCGAAAGTGAAATCCACATTACGACTGCGTCTATCGCGCATTCTGTTTATTGTCTGTCATATACAAGCTCTTCAGAAGAGTTGTCCCGAACAGGATTGACAGACGTTAAATGAAGGACAACCATGCGAGCAAGGAGAGTTTTGAACGGGGTTCTACCCAATAACCAATCACACATTACTTTACTTTAACTCATGGAAGTATTGCGAGGATACATGATGCCGTTATATTTCACTTTAATCGATTTAAAAGAGGAATTCATGAAAAATGGATAATTAAAGCGTAATGAGGATAACGACAATAACGTGATTTGAATAGGATAACATGGGAGTGGAAACTAACGACCGCCACTTATTCCATCTTCGTTTTGCTGGTGACATTGTTCCGATAACAACAAACATCAGCGAGGCGGAAGGAATGCTGGCCGAGTTTCATGAAACGTGTAGAATATCTGAGTGCTCAAGCTGAGTATATCGAAAACAGGAACTGAGCATGATGAATGATCTTACTTTCGAACTGGGGAGGAAGAAACGAGCGGCTTGTGGAGCATCCAAGAACATTGAGGATATAATCACGAAGAACAAGATCATTCGGCTCTGCATTCACCTATTCAACGTCATCGTTCTCTCTGCTCCGATCCGCGTCTCGGAAACCTGAGTATTTTGCAAGTAGGGGAAAAAGTGCGGCCAACGTCAGAGAATGCTCAGTTGAAACAGTGACACTAGTAGCATCCTGCTTAATGCAAGTCAAAGAGGGGATTCGAAGTTGCTACTTCAGCAATTGATCGTACGCCTAATATGCCAAAGAAAGTAATCATACATGCGATAGTCGGAGCCGGTGCTCTGACCCCCTTCACTTTTGAACGGTTGGCAAAATTACCACGTTCACTTTTGGACGCCTATCAAAAGGACCCCCTTCACTTGAACTGTATTCCATGAGCTGAACCCCATTCAGCTGAGGAGGGTCTGGCTTCTCCCTATCGCACCTATGTGTGTAGTCTTTGAGCATGGCTCTGCCTAACCTCGATTTTCAGCAAAAGCTTGCACAGAATCAATCCATTCTTCGCTATTGCACATCCTGCAATGCTTGTTTCCTGAACTGTTTATCCATACCGAGTGTCTTTAGGCCCTCTTTTACTATCTCAGTTTAGAATTTCCGTTTTGACCTTTCTCAACGTGAATCTGAGGTAGTTCTCAGAACATGCTGAACAAGGCAGTCTGCTAATCTCTCCATAATGTCCCCGAAGAAGAGAAGGCGATTTATTTTAGCCACTTTCGACGGTGGTGTCAGATCCTGATGGTTTCCAGGTATCATTCTCTGGCACTCATGTTCACTTCCCGTAAAGTTCTTCATTGTGGCATACTCTAGGTCAAAGGTAGCCAAAAATCTATGTAGCTTCCTTTCCATGCAGTCGATTTCCGGTATGACCGCAGACGGTGCAGCGAAAGTCTCCGACCCTCACATCGTGATAGAGCGAATAGCGCATAGATAAACTCGCAACTTGACTTGGCGGGCGATGAGAATTGACCACAAACACTTCGTCAAGGAGTTGAATGCAGAACAGGCTTTGGTACATCCATGCTGTTCATCACTCTCACAGCTGTCGTTGTTCTTCAGCATACAGCCCAAGTCGCAGAATTCATCTATGAGTTCTATCGGCTCCCCGTCTCACCTGGTTCGCGTTCGAGGTCTCGAAGAGATCTACATCTACTTGCATTTATCAAGGCGTAGACGCATAAGTTGCAGCCAGTTTCGACACAAACTAGCTTCCACGCATGGTCGATAACAGAAGTTTTATGCTGCTTTCCGCGAGTATCATAATACCGTCGGCGCAATCTAGATGGGAAAAAGGTCAAACTGATGGTGCTAAAATGATATCGGCAGGACGTTGACCTACTTTTCTTCGCATGAAGTCATTGATGACGAAATTGTACAGAAAATGTTCCGTCATTGCAACCATTGTCCTACTCCAGTTACTACTTCAAACAATGCTGTACATCCGGCTGGTGTTTGAACTGCAACAGTTACTCTCTGATTCATGTCAAGCAAGCGAAGGAGTGTTCCTGGTACTCCTGGTACGGTTGAGAAGTCCCTTGTGAAGGCAGTCTTGACGAGAAGAGTCAGAAGTGGCTTCGAAAAAGGCTATTGGATTTAAATACCGCTACTCGACTCGATCACTCTTCTGACCTGGCCAGTCGTCCTTTGACTAGAGCGAAAGCCAGTTCGTTCGGCTGGTTTCGTTACGATGTTTGATGAGCCGATCCAGCATGATTCCTTCCAAGAACGGACATAACACGCAGCAGTGAGATTCCTTGGTAGTATTTTTGGATCCATATTGATTCCGTATAGATTCCAGCATTTCTGCGCTAATTCCTTCGTCTCCACCAGATCTTCTATTCTTCATCTCTTGGATGCAGAAGAGAACTTTCAGCTCTGTCTGTGGTTCTGCGCTGACCGCACATGCCGGTCGCTGAATGTGCTCGAGTTCAGGAGCTGATGGCGCTTACGATTCAGCAAGATGGTAAAGTGGTTCTTCCAAATTGATAGGGTTATCTCACCTACAGCGACTCCATTAGCATTGCTGAGAGCTGGAGAACATCTCTTCGTTTTGCCACTGTTCTGTCTTAGTACAACACGGGCTTCATTCGGGTTCCTGTCCTCCCATGTCTTTTCATACTCCTTCGCCCTTGATGTTCTTTCGTTTTCGTTTTCACGATCATGTAGCAGGTGATGGCGCACCTTTCTTCTCTGATGCTTCCGCTGGTTAAAATCACCAGTACTGACGGCATATTTAGAATTATACGTGGATCTTGTCTCCGCAGATGCAAAAGCAACATTCTTTTCAGCCCTAGAACCGTTCGCCGCGTCCTGGATACACTATGAACAAATCTGCATCAAAGTTTCTTACTGGTCCGCACTTCAGCATAAACAGATCTTAGTTTGCGGAATTTCGTTCTACAATCTTTTAAGCATTTCATGTTAATTTTCGGTTGAAGAGGGACTCCTCGGTTTCCTAATTGGAACCGTATCTTGAAGGAGAGAAGAATTGGACGGTGGTCAGAGTCGAACGCGACGTCCCAAACACCTCTAGATTTCCGGATATCCGACTGAGGAACGTTCCTCGTCACAACGTAGTCGAGCTGATGTTTAAGAGTCCTCACCTTCCGCTTGCGCTGCTCTTCAGGCGTCTAAAGTGTTGACCCATGTTACGTAAGCTAATGGCGTCGATGATTCCTTTTAAACGTGGAAGCGATGATGAGGCCCGTCCGTTCGCGTAAGTCGACCGTTACCGTTATCCGACGTGGGCTCCGCAGGATAATACGTTTTTCCTAGTACATCGGATTGTTGTTCAAGCAAAATACGCATTTGCGTCGATTCCGACAATAACCTCCTGCTGGCTTGATATTTTAGACATCAACGCATTGAGTTCATCATAGAAGACGTCCTCGTTCTCTTCAGTGGCCTCCGTAGATGCGTGGACAATTACGATTCAGAATATGCATGCTCTGTGATCCCGAAGTCGTAGAAAGGCGCATCTAGACGTGCAAAGAGCAAAACCCTCTAGCAGGTTGTTGTTGTCGTTCATCGCAGCTATCGCACAGCCTCCTACCTTCTCATCAGCATCGCCGCAGTATATGGTGTAATTTTCGATGCTGATGACGGGCCGATCTCTCATGCGTGTTTCCTGCAGTGCAGCAAAAGGCCCACAGAGATATCGCAGAAGTCTGGATAGTGCGGCTTGTTGGAGTTCACTCGACAGTCTTCCGCAGTTCAGCATGACGAAACGGAGATTTGTTGCCAATGATTCGACGCTTCCTCCGGACATTTCTTCTTTCACGTTGTGGGCTTTTGCGATACGCTGGAAGACAGCTTCTTGCAACATATGGAAATCTGGCACCATACAGCTGTGGATGTTGTATATCTCGAACGTTCCCAATGCGTACATCCGAATTGATTGCGTTTAATGAAAGCAGGTCCACCACAAGCAGGTAGCAATTAGAGTGGTATACGCGGTCCCATAGCCCAGACACGTGACTATCAAGCTTTATCAAGAACACTACAGGTAGACCGCCTATCTGTTAAAGAAAATAACATAGGATAAAGCTCTTCGTCTCTCTAGATAAGAAGAATCATGGAGCAATCTTTGCTCACGGTTGGAACAAATGAAAATATTAATCGCGCTCGCTCAAATCAAATAACAGCAGGAACACTTTTTATATCTTTTACTCATGTTGAGGCTGTGTTAGTCAACCCGTATGGAGTAGTTTTTCTGTAGAGGTATGGTCATTTTTCCACTTCGTGGCAATAAGTCACCACCCACGAGGTCTTCACTGACACAACAATTTTACTGATTGTGAGCTATCGGTCGTGGATCTGTTGTTGGTAAAAATGAACGTAATCTGATTCAAACTTTCAACGCTTTACTCCTGAAATGTCTGTAGGGATATTAATTGAAGCGAGGCACAATTCCATTGACCTCAAGAGTTTACCGTAGATCAATCAATTAATGACCAATCCGCTGGGGATGCGGCAAAATATCCAGTCAGTGTTTTATCCTCCCAGACAAGTCTGGTACCAATCTATTGGCTGGACAAAAAGCTCAGTTGGCACTGGAGCGGTTTCGAACCATTTTATAAAATTGTTGCCTCAACAAAATCTCTCAGGCGTTTTTATGCGTGCTCACAGCAATGGTAATCAGTGCTACCGTCTGCTAATGGTGCTTTTCAGAGGACGTTTTAGTAAGAATTTCCTCTAAGAATTGTCGTCACGGGCATAAAGAGCTTTGCCGATGCTATCTCGAGTTTCATTTTCGAGAGATGTCCCTTTTAGTGTTTGAGGACCAGTGCCGGTGTTGTGCTGATAAGAAAGAAGTTTCTAACCAATGCGAATACTAAAAAAAATGAGCAGAAACTATTTCTTAAGAGAAGTACTTCGTTCTGTTCAAATCCAAACAAATTCACTGTTTGGAATCAGATAAAAAATTATTCGACATTTCAAATTGCTGGTAGTCTTACAGTCACATATCTGCATTCCATATTTGCGTAAAAAGTTCGTGAAAACGCCCAAAAATCTTGAAATTGTTGAATTACTAGAAGATTGGTTGTGTCAAGAAGACCCACGTATCACCATCGACAAAGCATTGCAAAACAAAGGCCCGTAAAAGTGCATTTAGAGCTGTCGAATAGATATATTTGTACAATATATACTAATATGAATAATATATAATATGTAATAGTTATGCAATTTTATATTGTGCGACATTTATGAAACAAAGAATTGCTGTGATCAGCTTATTCTTACAACGATCCGTGCTACTGTATCCGGGAGTAAAGATTTCCTTGAAGCTCTGTCTATATGTTGTCTGTTCGCCACAACGTTTTTAAACAGACAGTCCTGCTAATTTCGGCTTCCTTTCTGTCCACCAAGCTAATTGAAGCTTGTGAATGCAGCTGAAAAATTGAAACAAAAGAGACAACAGAATGACAACCTTATAACTAATGAAGAGCTTCTCTTCATTATAAGTTCTATATACCTTCATGCATTTACGTGAAACGAACCTCGAGATTGATATACGTCGAGCCAGTTTTTCATTGAAATCTTATTAAATAAAGAAGACATGCTTTTTGAGGGTGTACTTACCGTACAGCCAAAAGAATGCAAATACAGAAACTGAACGATGCAGAATGCGTAGTCAAACAAGAGTACTATGATAGGTCATGATTTGTCAATATTTCGTAAGAAATCCGCTTTTCTCAACTGCTGCACTGTGCTAACTCCACTGTGTGTTCTTGCACTGCAGGCAGTTGTGCGAAGAAAAGCACTGATTATAGTGCGCAACAATGCTTCCGTTGTGTAACTCTTTTGATTAGAGCCCAAAGACGAATCTCCTCGAGGTCACATTGTGTTCAGGATGTTCCACCTGACTACGAGACTATTGGTACAGTTTTTGGCTATGCACTCGTTGCTCTTTCCTGGCTTCTCATAATCCTCACATTCCCATTCTCTATGTGTGTCTGTCTGAAGGTAAGCTGCAAATTTAACTCGTCAGGAGAAATGTTTCAACGCTGCATTTTAGGTAATAAAAGAATACGAAAGGGTTGTTATATTTCGAATTGGTCGGCTAGTGTTCGGAGGAGCACGAGGACCTGGGATGATATTTATCATACCGTGCATCGATACCTACAGAAAAATTGACCTCAGGTATGCACTCTTTTGAAAAATTTTATGATGGCATAGGACATTGACACAATGATTCAGTTGATGTTGCGATGTATTCTGCAGAATTATCATTTAAGCACCATTAAGAACTGTAGCAATAGTTACCCTTTTCTACACAAGTGTACGTAGCATTGAGTTTATTTGATATCACCACAAATAATGGGCAAGAAAGTGGGAAGTATGCACCTCAATATAAATTATAGTATTGGGTTGAGGGACAAGTCGTGGGCTTTTTTTTCCTCAAACTTAAAAAGAGACATAGATGTAAGAAGCATTTGTAAACTTTTCAGTGTTCTTCAACAGGGAATTTTTAGCATTACAAAATAATACAACACTAATTTTTTTAAAATTTTATTTATACTTGTATGTTGTGATAAATAAATTCGAGTGCGGAGTGGGTAGAACAGAAGGCCTGTGACACTTTCTGCCTTTTACATAAAGAGTGCCATTGAAAATGAGATGTGTTCTATACATGGAGATGGAAGCCCCTCAATAATAGTCAGAGTGAGCGGACAAATTGGGCGTTCTGTTATCTGGGCTGTATATTCAAAAACAACAGCAGATGCAAGAGTGGTATAGAGCACAGGTGCGCTAAGGCCACTTCTGCATCCTACCCTTTGACGAAGTGCCTGTGGTCGATCTTCATCGCCAACGAAATCAAGCTGTGGGTCTATCTATCCGCAACTCGACCCATCATGATGTACGTATCGGAGACGTCGGCAGCGGCGTCAACGATGAATGAGAATCTCGACTGTATTGTGCTTAGACGGATGCTTGGCTGCTTTTTTCCATTACAGTACCACAACGAAGAGCTTTACTAATAAGTGGGTTTGGCGTACTAGCGGATAACGTGAGGAAAACATCAACATCTTGCCTCGCCCTCTAAAACTACCCACTGAAAGCCGTGATCGCTTTCTTGATCACATTATAAAGAGACCATCCGATCGCCTTGTTCAAGTAGCCTTAGCATGCTCCCGTACCCAAACTGGAAAAGGCCACGCGGACGTAAAAGAAAGTTCTGGACAAAAGTGGTGAATGAAGATCTGAAGAAAATTGGCATCGACGTCCAAGCTAGACATGATTCGAGCGGGAAGTAATACGCGCTGTGTTGCCCACAGCGAGTGGAGTTGCTATGGCGTCAACACAGGTGATTCGAAAAACGCTATGGTACCGTTAAATCACAAAATCATGGGGGTACGCCATAGGCGCGAACTGTGTACAAGAATAGCGGTTTTCTTGAGCTCCAGAAATATGAAGAAAACATCTGATATATATAATATGGGGTGGTTGTAGCGCATCCTTTTCTAGGTCGAAGTTCAGAACTCTCTCTTCTGCCGGAAGTAAATTTGAATCTGTAAAATGTTCCGGTACTATTACATTCTTACTGTTCTGGTTAAGCCTAGATTTTAGAAAAATCTACGCGTAAATAAATCTATTTGAGCTACAGAAACTGAATGCTACATTAATGCCTTATTGAACTGGTTTTTGGCGGCGAATTTAACTTCAACTGCACCTACTACGATCGATGCAGGTTTAATTGATCTTCGGAACAATCCCATAGACAACACTCCCGTATCCGTGCTGCACGGAGTACTATCACCAACCAAATGAAGACAATTTCTCATCAAGTATTCAGAGTTTTCCAAACGTCATAATATTCTATAGCCGGAAAAACCCGAAGACGGGTGTTTTAGAACCGGTAAATTTGGAGTCTTTGAAAGTGCTTTTGCGCTTAGAGTGGCAAACCTAACTCTGATCTCTAGACTTCTTCATCATCAAAGAATATTACATGGAACACACAGGAACGTGAAGGATGCCCAGACCGAGGAATCAACTTTTAGTAAGATTACTTTATCCTGATTTTCTCGAAATGTACAATCATCTGGAGATCGAGCAGTTTGTTCTAGTAAAACTGCGGCTTTAAGACGCTCAAATCCATAGTGATTTGCAATTATCAGGTGTTGAAAGTGTGGAATCTCATACTTCTTGAACTGCCTTCTTCGACGATGTAATAATAATAATTCTCCTAGGTAGTAGTTTTCATTTCAGTTGCAACTGTTTTTTGGTTCCTACCGAAATCCTACTTGGATAACGTCAAAGTCGAAAATGAGTATAATTCATAGCTTCATTTTCTCAATTACGTGCAGTACACAACCCAAGAAAACAAAAGCACCTTCAGTTTTTTATCCAATTCTTGAATAGGCCTGAATGAAATTTGAAGTAGACATTACAATGTTGGTTTGAAGTGATTTATCTGGAAATATCTAGCAAATCCGTGAAGAAAACTTTTTTTTTAAACGAAAATCAATTTTCATCATAATGTAGAATCATTGAAGGGTTTTTTTAATGACTCGTAGAAGTCATTGAAATGACAGCCGACGTTACCTGTTTTCAAATGAAGTTTTGAGGTTATATTTCCTAGTAGAATTGAATTATTCTTTGGCAATAGGTTAACCATCATTGCAAGACACTGTCGAAGCGAGAGCCAAGAGATATTGTCATCGAGTCACACACTTAAACAAGATAAGGAGCTCTGGATGGTCTGTTGAATTGTAGAATATTATTGGTCGTTGAATTATTGAATATTTGGTCATTTTTGTACTCACAAATGTACATTGAAGCAAAAACTGTTGAAAAGATGTTATCTCTTGTTCCCTTGTTTTGAAATAGAAAAGCCAACGGTATGGAGTATCTTGAAGTACTGGTCGTCTCTCATACGGAGTATCAATCTCAGCTTCAGAAGAGAAACTACACAAATTCTCCTACTAGTGCATCGCATTTGTTTATTTGCAACAATTAATCTTGGCTTTTAGGGTCGTTTCCTATGCAGTACCACCTCAAGAGATTTTGTCAAAAGACTCTGTAACAGTATCTGTAGACGCTGTTGTCTATTTCCGAACTTCCGACCCCATTGCATCTGTAAATAACGTAGATGATGCTATTTATTCCACAAAGCTGCTAGCACAGACTACTCTCAGAAATGCGTTAGGTGAATGTTTTCTGTTTCACCTTCTAACCCACATTCATTTTATAGATTTTTTTTTTACCATTTAGGTATGAAAACTCTTACCGAAATGCTTACTGAACGTGAGGCTATTGCTCAGTTGTGCGAGACGATTCTTGATGAAGGAACTGAACACTGGGGTGTAAAGGTGTGTTCTGTTTCTTCTGTTCGCTTTCAGATGTATGATTCTTAAACGGTAACTGACTTTCTAGACTATTTTCGCAAAAGAAGTACGTAGTAATCCAACACTTCCAAATAGATAAAGTCAGGATAAAGTCACTGGTGTATCAATACGCTTGGAATGCGTCCCCACGTTCACTTAAATTCAGAATCGTTTGAGGTTTACGAACGTGTAACTGGCCTCTACAATGATTTGCGGGGGCCAGCCGATGGCCAACGAGGTGTTTTAATCCTCCTAAACAAGTCTTGTACCAATTTGTCGAACCCAGAGGGATGAAATGCTTGGTTTCGACATCGACCGTGTGGCTACAACGGACCTCTAACCGACTGCGCTACACTCGCCCATTCCGAATAGATAAGAGATTTTTAATCATCAACTAAAAGTCTCATCTTCAACGAGGGACCACGAAATTGACGTTGTTGGTACCTCCGCCAACAGATAGGGCAAGAATGTAAGTCGCGAGTATGAGTGTCCTAGCCTAGTTATGCGTTCGTAAAACTCAAACGATTCTGAATTGAAGTGAAGATGGTGGTGCATCCAAAGTGGATTGATTAACGCCAGACACTTTATCCTTCATGCTCTTATACGACACATGTGATCCATAATGATTATTGATTACAGGTGATGATAAATTACTACACAATTCGATGAGAGAGAATAAGCTGTAAAAATGTGCAGAAAACTGCTACAAGGCGTACTTTCTCGTTTTCTGAGCGGTTGCTTTCTTTTCCCCCGTCGCACCTCCTCCTAATCTTCTTTTTCATCTACAAACAGATGGCACAATATCTTATCGACCACCTTTAAGTAAGCTAGCAATCACTCAATGACAATAAATTTACATAACTAGGCATATAATCAGTCCTTAAAATGATCAGTAAGAATCGAATACGCAATTTCATTCCGCCCCGGCAATTTTCACGTTTATTTCATTCCTCCGTCTCTGCGTCGTCGGTCGTCGTCGTTACTCGCGGTTTCATTGCTGGCGTCTCTTCTTGTACGCCACTAATGAAATTGTCTAGTCTAGGTCTAGTCTGTCACTTCTTCTATCGCTTGTCGCCGCAACTGTCTCTGCGCTAACTCTGTGATCGCGTTTCGAAATTCTCTTTTGTGTTGTTCAGTATTTCAGAAGCTCGAGGGTTTTATCCCGTATATTGGTCATTTCAAAATGACGGCATTCCTTGGAAAACAGGTTTTCAAATTGCGCTTTCCGTAAGCGTTTACAGTAGAAACAGGATTTTTTCATGGACTTATACTGCTTATATGGTGTCATCCATGAGGTCCACTCTTCGCTTTGAATTGTCGCAATAATGTCTGAAGTCCTCAATCGCTTTTTCATTTTTATCTTTTTCACCAGGATTGGTAGGTTTTTGACCATGATTCTGAGCTGGTTCATTTCGTCGTTCTTCTTCCCTTTGATTTTCATCCTCGTCCCACTCGTTCACTTGTTGAATTTCCTTTTCTTTAATTCCAGTCTCTTCGCAATATAATCGCTACTTTGACTTCCTGAAACAGTATTTCATTGACACACTTCAAATTTTTCTCAACGAAATTTCAGTTATTGTGTTACTGGTTGATCAAGTGCGTACAAAACTTCTCATAGAGTAGATCGTGGGAAGGCATTCTGGAAAAATAGTTGGTAGTAGTGACATTAAATTGGCGATTGTGAAATAGATGTGGAGTGCTAAGTAAAGTCAATGTATGATTAACGTCTATTCGTTAATCAATGGAATTGAAACTGAAACAGGATATTTGTGAATGAAGACAGTTTTTCATGTAGTGTGTACCTGTTTACTAAAAAAAAAGTGGAAGGCTATATCACACTCCAAAAAAATTGCGAGAAAAAAATGCAATAACAAAGATAGTAATGAATAATAGAAGTACTATGAAATAGTCAGCAGCTGCAGATATTCGGGAAATGTAGGTGACTATTAACATCAGAACTAGAATACCAATGGCTAAGAGTGGTGTCCTACACTGCTGTAAAAACGTGATCTATATCAATATGAAAAAAATGTAGGAAGAGTCCGGCCCTTGATTTGCTTTGATTTCGTCTTTGTTTGCTTCGAGCTATGAATTGATGAATCCCTCCTATTTCAATCGTTGGGGATATAATGACTTACTTGAGTCAGGAAGCGGGCTAATATTATTGCCTGAAGCGATTTGCCACATCTTCACCGAGGTGTGTCGCCCTTAAAGGCATCATTCCACGAATCTGAGGTGGTACGGATTTCAGGTGGAGTATTCTTATAAGGGATAGTACATTATCGAGAGGAGGGTGATTACTTCCATTTCTTCCTAATTGCCGTAAAAAACGGCCCGGAAGATACGGCTTCAGGCGTTCTGGCGCACTATTTTCTATAGGGAGTTCGACTGGAGCGCGTCAGCCTTGTGCGGCGCCGCAGTTAGGAAGAAATGGACGTAACCACCTCTCCATAATCTACTATCCCTTATAAGAATACTCCACCTCAAATCTGCACCACCTCAGATTCGTGAGGTGATGCCTTTAAACGTAGCTTCGTCCAGTCTTCTGCGAGAGCTTGCGCAGAATCAATCCATTCGTCGCTATTCCATATCCAGCGAAACCTTACATCTCGCCTGAACTGCCTATCCACGCCGAGTGTCCTCAGGTCCTCGTTCACCACCTCAGTCGAGAACTTCCGTTCTCGGCCGGCTGGCCTCTTCCTGCTTAAACCCGACGAACTTCTTAGAACTCGTTGGGCGGGGCGATCTGCTGGTCTCCTTAATATATGACTAAAGAAGCGAAGACGATTTACTCTAGCCACTTTCGATGGCAGTGCAAGATGTTCATATCTTCCAAGTGTCATCCGCCGGTAAACTACATCAAAAAAATCTTCACTGTGGCAAACCCTAGGCCAAAAGTAGCCAAGTAGTCGTCTAAGCAGCTTTCGTTTCTTGCAATCAAGCCTCTCCATCACCGTAGATGGAGCTGCCGTCTCCGATCCGTACATCATGATGGGGCGAATTGCGGATAAGTAGACTCGCAGCTTAACTTCGTTGGTGATGTGGGTCGACCACAGGCGTTTCGTTAAGGTGTTAAACGCAGAAGTGGCGTTAGCGTATCTTTGCTGAACATCTCTCTCGTAGCTGCCACGTTCTTCAGGGTACAGCACGGTAACAGAACTCATCGACGTGTTCTATCGATTGTCCGTCCACCCTGATTTCCGTTCGAGGTCTCGAAGAGATCCACATCTGCTTAGATTTATTAGGGCGTAGACGTAGTCCATAGGCTGCAGCCAGCTTCGATACAAAGTTAACAACATGTTGAAGTTTCGTACTGCTTTCCGCAAAGATAACAACATCGTCAGCCTACTCGAGATCGGTCAAGAGGTGCACCTAATGCTGTTAGAATTATATCGGCAGGACAATGATCTACTGTTCTTTGCATAATGTCGTAGATGGCGAAATTGGACAGGAAGGCTCCTGCCACTGCCCCTTGTCTTACTCCAGTTACCACTTCAAATGGTGTTGTACATCCGGCTGGTGTCCGAACTGCAGCAGTTTTTCGCTGATTTATGTCATCAAACAAGCGAACAAACTTTCCTGGTACTCCATCGGTGCGGAGCGCGTTGAGAAGACGGCCTCGGTGAGGAGAGTCGAACGTAGCTTCAAAATCCAGAAACGCTAGTTGCATTGGCTTCGAATACCGCTGCCAGGTTTCGATCATCTCTGTAGCCACCTTCGACGGCCGTATCAGATTTTGATACTTTCCAGGTGTCATCTGCCGATACGCCATGTTCCCTTCCCGTAAAGTTCTTCGTTGTGGCATATCCAGGGACAAAAGTAGCTAAGCATGCATCTAAGCAGCTTCCACCCAATCAAGCCTTTACGTCAACGTAGACTCTGAGAGAGAGTGCTACCCAAGTATCCGATCCGTACATCATGATGGTGCGAATTGCGGAAAGGTAGGCTTGCAGCTTGACTTCTTTTTGGTGGTGAGGGTCGATCACGGGCACTTCGTTAATCTGCATCGCATCCTTGCTGAAAATCTTTTTCGTAGCTGGCAATGCTCTTCAGCATGCAGCTCAAGTAGCAGAACTCATCGAAGTGTTCAACCGCTCGTCCGTCTACCCAGATTGCTGTCGAGAAATTAGAGGTCTCGAACAGACCCACGCCTGTTGCAGCCAGGTTCGATACAAGGTTGACAACATGCTGAAAATTCGAACCCCGCGAATATAACGTCGTCGGCGTACTCTATATTGATCAAAATCAACTTATCTTTGCTAGATGTTATTGATGGTAAAGTTGAACAGGAATGGTTTTGCCGCTGTCATTTGTTTTACTCCACTTACCACTTCAAACGGTGTTGTACATCCGGCTGGTGTTCGAAGTGCGGCAGTTGTTTGCTGATTCATGACATCAAGTAAGGGAACGAAGTTTTCTGGTACTACATCGGCGCGAAGTGCGTCGGGAAGCCGGCTTCGATGAGCAGATTCGAAAGCGGACCTATTTCGAATCTTCCCCTTGTTCTAATCTTCGTCGACTATGAGATCCGTCCGCGTCCTAGATATGCACGTGAGGATGATCTTGGTGAATACTTTGTATAACACGCTCAGCAAGCATATCGGACGGTAGTTCCGGTATGCTTGCTCGGTTTTGTCGGTCACCTTTCTTATGGATAAGAACGGTTCGCGAGGTCTTCCACTGGTCCGGGATCCTTTCTTTCTGAAGGTAGGATGTCATGCGGATGGCCACCAGCCCGAAAAAAAGTCTGCTGATATAAAATCAGGTCCGGGGGCTGTGCCAAGTTTCATGCTCTCGATAGCGACTCGTACTTCCGAAGGGAAAATCCGTGGTGGAGCTTCACCATTGGGGATGATCGGGCTTGACATAGGAGTTGATGAATGGAAAAGGTTCGAGTAGAACCTCTTCGTAATGATTTCCATCTCACGACGAGAAGATGTGCGAGTCCCAGCAAAGCTGCTAGCGGAATATTACATTCGCGGAAATTCCTGCGGCACTTCTTTAGACTCGTTCTTCTTTGCGCTGCTTCCAGAATCTTCTTCTGCCCGTATTTCAAAAGATCCCCCTGCAACGTTTTTCTGCAGCTACTGTTTGCTACTAACCGCTCAATGAGCGATGCATTCGGATCAAGCCTCAAAGCCCTTTTTCTTTCCAACAATTATTTGGTGGTCTTCGAAATTCGATCCAAGTTTGTCGTGTGCGGCTTCGAGGCACGCTCAGCACAGGTTCGTAATCCTCTGAGCAGCATCTCGTAGTTCACGTTTGGGTCCTCCTCGATGTGCCGGTCATCTTGGGACAAGGAGTCCTCGAGTGCGCAATCGTCGTAGACGACTTCTTTTCTCCTTCTTTGTCGAGTGGAGATGTTCTTTTCCATCGTGTGGCTAAGTCGTATTACCGCACGAAGGAAACGGTGATCAGAACCACTACAAAAGGATGGTGCTACTGAGACATCAAGTAGACACCACCTCCGGTTGGTGTGTATGTGGTCGATCTCCGCACGAGTCGCGCCATTGGGCGATTCCCATGTCCACCGACGATGATCTTTTTTCATGAAAAGAGAGTTCCCATGAAGGAGGCGAGCGGCGGACAACAGCCCAGCAAGACGATTGCCATTTTCATTCCGGTCCCCTAGTCCAAATCTTCCAATCCTGTATTCCACTTTTGTGGCTTTTCCTAGTTTTGCGTTGAAGTCTCAACGAATTTGTAGGACTTCTCGTTGCGGATCACTTCCTTCAGCTCCTCGTAAAACGCGTCCAATTCGGATTCATCAGCTACTGATGTTGGTGAGTAGCAGTTGATGATACTGGTGGGTTTTTGGCGCAGAAGGCGGAGGCGAAGAATGGCCAGACGAGGTGACAGGATCTCGTGAGAATCGACAAGATGGGCGACGGATGGGTGCACAACAAAACCAACACCGCCTACATTTCGCGACGAAACCTTCTCTCCACAAATGAAGAGTGTACCGTCATTCATCTGTCGTACGTCGCTCCTTCTGCACTTGGTCTCCTGCAGAGCAATCACATGAAATTTGACACGCTCTGCAGCTCCGAGAAGGGCATGCAGGTCAGCGTCTGTGGAAATTGTTCTCGCGTTGTAAGTACACAGTCTGAGACAGTCTCCATGGCGAGTCGTGCGTGTGTTGCCTTGGTCCAGAATCAATGACGTCCTGAGCAACCTGAGATTTGGTCGCCTCTCACCGGTCGCCATACCGTCCGACATCTGAGACGCAGGGCCCAGTGTGCAGGGTGTTGAGGCAGTGAATATGCTGGAGTGGCAAAAGGACTTTCCCCAAACTAAGCAGCCATGCCACGGCGAGCTTAGCTTTCACCACAGGTCGTCGTTTTGCCAAGACGGTGGTGAATCTTAGCAGTGGTTTACTCTTAGCTAGGCTTCCGATTCCGAGAAGTCGGAATGTCGGATGTGTCGAACTTTTTCTCAGCTTGGGAGACCCTGCCGGAGGACGAACCTCCGTTGTGCATCGCAGTTAGACGCCCAGAGTAACCTCCACGCCACTATGAGGCGGTGAATCGTTATGGATGACAAGCATGGAAATTTTGCGAACTCGTGTTTCCCTGTCCTTGGTGGCAACGTAGTACTCCCCGAACATTAGAGAGGAGACAGTAGGGATTCTTGCACACCTTCACTGTTAGACGCCGAATAGCGAAAAATTTTGACAGCGGTTTCATGGAATATGTCCACGTAATTCCTTTTCCCTTTTCTACCCGAATACCTTTTCTGTGAGCCCAGGTTCAGCTTTGCTGTCCGCGTTATTTTTTTTTTCTATAATCCTTCCAATTCCTGCTGGTTTATACACGTCTTTGCAGCTTTGTAACATCAATGGTCACAGTGACCTTTGTTTGCATTGTGTATCCAATCATTGCCTGCATCAACCTTTGTCTCTACTACGTATCATATCAAATAATTTTACATGTTTCAACGCATCGTTGTGTTATCACCAAGAGGAAGAACAATACTCCAAGACATCGCGAGATAGTTGTGACGAGATAGTTGTTACATCCATAATAATCGAGATGGTTGAGATATCTCCATATTGGTGCCGTAACAATGGAGAACATTCAATCACCAGAGCTGTACCAACTTTCCTCTAAGCTGTGGCGTAAACAATGTTGCTCATGATGCCGACTTTCCTTTAGACTCCTTGCAAGTCTATGTGATTGGCGAGAGTTATAACAACGTGGTGCAGACAAGAGCGTTGTGGGATCTGTGTCATATCCGGCATTCGTGATTCATTGTGATCGTTGCTGATGGATAAAATATTTCTTGAAAAATGGATGGGAAAATGAACCGTTTCATCACTAACATCTCAGAACAGCAATTTGGGGGATAGCTGGATAGGTGGAGTAACTCGTGTAGTAGTGTCGTCTCAATGTGTTTGAGTAAGCCTTTGAAAACTGGTACTCATTCAAAAGTATTTTCTTCTATGCTGACTGCAACTGCTGACTATGAATATGATGAAAATACCCCAGCTTGGTCTCAATGGTTTCAGCTATGCTATTGCTGAACCCTGATGGAGTAACGGGAGTAATGTGTAAATGGTGTAGAAGGTTCGATGCCCTGCTTAAACAGCTATTTTAGGGAAACTGATTTCCTAGAGCGAGGGATAATATAAGAATTAGTTTTACTGCAGTCACCAAAATGGCGCCTTGAAGGAGTATCTGTTTTGTAAGATGTTTTGTGTGCATTACCGTGCACACTGCAAACTTTTCAACTTGATGAACCGGTCAAAGCAGCTGTGGGCTCTGATTTAAAGAACATCTATTCAGCGTGTCGAGCTTGGTTTATAGTCGAATTCTAAACGATATAATCTGTATGTATGTATGTATGTATGTATGTATGTATGTATGTATGCATGTATGTATGCATGTATGTATGCATGTATGTATGTATGTATGTATGTATGTATGTATGTATGTATGTATGTATATATATATATGTATATATGTATATATGTATATATGTATATTTGTATGTATGTATGTATGTATGTATGTATGTATGTATATATATATGCATATATGTGTGTATGTATGTATGTATGTATGTATGTATGTATGTACGCATGTATGTATGTACGTATGTATATATATATGTATATATGTATGTATGTATGTATGTATGTATGCATGTATGTATGTATGCATGTATGTGTGTATGTGTACATGTGTATATGTGTATATGTATGCATGTATGTGTATATGTATGTATATATGTGTGTATGTGTGTATGTGTATGTGTATATGTATGTGTGTACGTGTATATGTGTATACGTATATCTCGCAATTTCCCAATGAATTTCACTGGCAACTTGAATTTGCAATGCTTCACCCTCTGGAAAGACTACCAGTTAGTGCTCGTTAAAAAAAATAAAGATCTTTCTTACTACTGAGCTTTCTCAAATCACATAGCGGTTTCTTACCTTTGCTCCATCCGTCTTTGTTTTTCTGCTATTTCATTTCTCTATTCAGCGCATTGATCTTCTGTTTTAGGTTGTACGTAATGTGTTAAATAGAGCGGTTTTAGGTTATGCTGCGTTTTCTCAGCTCTATTTCAGCTACTCACCAGAAGCAGAAGAAGTTTGTCTCCTCAATTTCGAGTTCTCCTTTTAAATTGGAGTTAAAGGGACTTAGCTTACTCGGTCGGTTCTGTTGTTTTCCTTGTCTTTTCTGTCAGAACGATTCAATAGAGATTAAAAAAGAAAGTTTATGTTTTGACTTGAAAATCCAATCTTTTGGAAAAAAATGCATGTTTCTTTTCTTTGTAAGAAAGGGACAGAAAAATCGACAAATACACTGGTTTTTCACCGTCAGGTATCTTCGAGTGCAAGGTTCTGGATATATTTGATACATTTACAAAAGTTGTAGTCCTTCGGCCATGCAATGGACCAATGTCAATGTCTTTTTTGCTGCCGTTATCGTGTTTTTCACAAATGAAAAGTATCCAGCACAAACAATGAAAATAAAAAAAAATTAGGTACGATTTTTAGCAACCCGGGAGAAAGTACGTGAAGGATATCTGTATGATTTCTTCTTCCACAGTAGTGATAAGAGGTGAGAGATGTTCTCTGGACATGTGATTATTAATGATCATTTGATTGACTGATCGCAAGCTTAGTTATGTAGATTCGAAATTAAACGAAAAAATTCGGACGATCATTCTGACACATTCTCAGCTTAGTGCTATTCAATAGGATTCTTTAGTATCGTCTGTAGATGAAAATGAAGCTTCGAAGGTGGTATGATGGGGAAAACAATGCAGCCACCTAAAAAGCGAGAAAGCACTTCAGAAGGAATTTTGCACAGATTTCTCTACTTTCTTCTCTTTCAGTAAACTAAATAGGAATTTATCTTTATTTCTATTTAATCATAATGCATCGATGTATATGTCAACATAAAGTTTTGATAATTTTAATTAGAAGCTTTCCGCTTTGGTCAAATTCGTGGCAACCTTACAAAAGGTTAAGGACGTACAGCAAGCTCGTAGAAGAGAAGCCTTAAAATTAATGCATCGGTCGAATCATAAGATTGATAGAAGATTGACTCAAAATTGCAACAAAGTGGAAACCTTCCTTTCACGCTTCAAGGGTGAAAAGCTGAGACATTGACGCTCAACTCTCTATTGAGTCTCATGTACCGCGATTTGAGATATGTATATATATATATGTATATATATATGTATATATGTAATGTATTTATGTTTATATATTTGAGATATATATATATATGTAGATATATAATGTATATATATATGTGTGTATGTATGTATGTATGTATGTACATACATACATACATACATACATACATACATACATACATACATACATACATACATACATGCATACATACATACATTCACACATTCATACATTCATACATACATACATACATACATACATACATACATGCATACATACATACATACATGCATACATACATACATACATACATACATACATACATACATGCATACATACATACATACATACATACATACATACATACATACATACATACATACATACATACATGCATACATACATACATTCACACATTCATACATACATACATACATGCATACATACATACATACATACATACATACATACATACATACATACATACATACATGCATACATGCATACATACATACATACATACATACATACATACATACATACATACATACATACATACATACATACATACATACATACATACATACATACATACATACATACATACATACATACATACATACATACATACATGCATACATACATACATTCACACATTCATACATACATACATACATTCATACATACATACATACATACATACATACATACATACATACATACATACATACATACATACATACATACATACATACATACATACATACATACATACATACATACATACATGCATACATACATACATACATACATACATACATACATACATACATACATACATACATACATACATGCATACATACATACATTCACACATTCATACATTCATACATTCATACATTCACACATCCACACATTCACACATTCACACATTCACACATTCATACATTCATACATACACCCGTGTTGCAGCGATAGATACTTGCTTAGATTCTTAGGTGGGCCCAGCATCTTCCACTCGTTTCATTTCCTCGACATGGTCATTCAAGACGTTCTCAGGTGTCTTGATTGACGTTGACGAGGTCCTTGAGCCGTACCTGGCTGAGCTCTCAGCTGGTCCATTCATGTAGCGAACGCACTACCCCATCTCGTTAGCGGTCCCTCTCGGAGGGCGTTTAGCTTTCTTCCTGGGATTCACTCTAGCGTTCTTTTAGTCCATCTATCGTCGATTATTGTCATTATGTGACGGCCCATCTATGCTTTGCTTTCGATATATATCCCGCTGGCTAGCAAAAATGGGACATTGCTCGTAAGTTGGAGCTGCGAAAGCCGGCCACGTGTTGTGTGCGCCGTTTAAACTTGAGAAGACATCTCTTAAGGGTTTTGTAGGTAGTGAGTAGTTTCCTAGATGTGGCAGCGATATCTGCCCACGTCTCCGCTCATAACAGAGCGCTGGAAAAACTGTAGAGTCAAACAGATGGGCGCGGAGATCCTGGTCCGTAGCTCCCCTGACTGGTGCGAATGCTGCCCACGCTGCTCTCATCCTTCTATTTAGTTTTCCCATCAAGTCGTTTTCCATATTCATAGAACGTCTGAGTTATACGTATGACGAAGTTTCCACTATTTGGGAACCTTAAAGTAAGCCTTAAAGTCTCCTTCTTCGTTTTTCATGAACTTTGTCTTCGTTCTGTTCATTCGCAGTCCTAATCTCTTTCCTGCTTTGTTCAGTTCTTTGAGAATCGTTTCTGCCTCATTGGTACTTCTCGAAAAGAGAAAGATGTCTGCAAAACGAAGGTTGGAGAGGAATCTTCCATCAACACGTATGCGCCTTTCTTCCCAAGAAAGTGATTTCACTATCCATTGCAATGCAGCCGTGAACAGCTTGGGCGATACAGTATCGCCTTGTCGTACCTCCTTTCCAATGGGTATGGTGAGGGGCGGTGCAAAAGCTGTATCCTAGTGGTACATCGATCGTAGCAATCGGCTTATGTCCTCACACGCGACGCTCCCACACCTTGGTCGACCAGCGCTTACTGTATTGCATTCGTTTCTACGCTGTTGAAGGCTTTCTCATAAGCGACGAAGGTTAGAACAAGGGGCAGGCGGTATTTTCCAAACATCTGGCACTCGACACGGTCTGGATGTGGTCCAAGCAGCGGGACCCCTGACGGAATCCAGCCTGTTCTTGAGGCTGGGCTCCATCCAGCGTCCCAAATATGCGCGTGAGGATGATATCAGTGAATACTTTGTATAACACACTCAGCAAGCATATCACACCGCAGTTCCGAAGTTCCTCTCGGTCACCTTTCTTATGGATAAGAACGGTTCACGAGGTCTTCCACTGGTCTGGGATCTTTTCTTTTTGAGGGAAGGACCTCACGTGCGCTACTAAGATTACATGAAGTGGATGGCCGCTAGCGCGAAGAAAGTTTGCTATTATAAAATCAGTTCCGGGGGTTGTGCCAGGTTTCATTTTCTTGATAGCGATTCGTACTTCCAAAAGGAGAATCCGTGGTGGAGCTTCACCAGTGAGGATGATCGAGCTTAACACAGGAATTGAAGAACGGAAAAGGTTCGAGTAGGACCTCTCCGTAATGAGTTCCATTTTACAACGAGAAGACGTGCGAATCCCGTCTTCACTAATTATATTTTCGCGGAGATCCCGGCGGCACTTCTTTAGACTCGTTCTTTTTTGTGCTGCTTCCAGAATCTTCTTCTGCCTGTGTTTCAAAAGATCCCCCTGCAGCTAGTGTTTGCTACAAACCGCTCAATGTGCGATGCATTCGGATAAAGCCTCGAAGCCCTTCTTTCCAACAATTCCTTGGTGGTCTTCGAAATTCGATCCAAGTTTGTCGTGCGCGGCTTTGAGGCACGCTCAGCACAGGCTCGTAGTACTCTTCCTCTTCTGTAGGCTTTCCTAGTTTTGCTTTGAAGTCGCCGACAACGAATTTGTAGAAGGACTTCTCGGACCTCTTCCTCCAGCTCCTCATAAAACGCGTCCAACTCGGATTCATCAGCTGCTGATGTTGGTGAGTAGCAGTTGATGATACTGATGGGTTTTTGGCCTGGAGAGCAAGGTAAAGAATGACCAGACGAGGTGATAGGATCTCGTAAGAATGGAAAAGATGACGACGGATTAGTGCACAACAAAACCAAAACCGCCTACATTTCACGGCTGAACTTTCTCTCCACGAATGACAAATATACTGTTATTCATCGAGTCGTGCGTGTGTCTCCTTGTACCAAGAAATTCAGAGACGTCCTGAACAACCTGAGATTTGATCGCCTCTCACTGGATACCGTCCGACGTCTGAGACGGTAGGGCCTAGTGTGCAAGATACTGAGGCAGTGAATATCTTGAAGTGGCAAAAAGACTTTTCCCCAAATTAAAGTGCGAACCTATATGGATCAGGGAGCTACTTTGCGACATTTAGCTAAGACGATGGTGAATCTTAGCAGTGGTTTAATCTTAGCTAGGTTTCCGTTTCCGAGAAGTCGGAATATCGGATGTATCGAGTTCTTCAGCTTGGGAGACTCTGCCGAAAGAACCTCCGCTGTGCATCGCAATTCGACGCCCAGAGTCACCTCTACGGCAGTATGAGGCGGCGAATCGTTATGGATGACAAGCGTGGAAATTTTGCGAACTCGCCTAAACTCGCTGACTTTGCGAACTCGCCTAAACTCGCTGACTTTGCGAACTCGTGTTTTCCTGTCCTTGGTGGCAACGTAGTACTCCCCGAACATTAGAGAGGAGACAGTAGGGATTCTTGCACACCTTCACTGTTAGACGCCGAATAGCGAAAAAGTTTGACAACGGTTTCATGGAATATGTCCACGTAATTCCTTTTCCCTTTTTTACCCGAATACCTTTTCTGTGAGCCTAGGTTCAGCTTTGCTGTCCGCGTTATTTTTTTTTTCTATAATCCTTCCAATTCCTGCTGGTTTATACACGTCTTTGCAGCTTTGTAACATCAATGGTCATATATACATATATACGCATATATACATATATACGTATATATATACATACGTTACATACATACGTACATGTATACATTAATTCATTTGTTCATTTATTTCTCTGCCAGCTATACTATTTATAGATTATATCATTTAGCATTTGACTGTAAACCAAACTCGATACATTGAGCAGATGTTCTTTAAATTAGAGCCCGCAGCTGCTTCGACTGGTCCATCAAGTGGAACCGTTTGCAGTGTGCACGGTGTAATGTTTTGTTATGTAATATTTCGTGTGTAATGCACACAAAACACCTTACTAAACAGAAACTCCTTCAAGGCGCTATTTTTATGACTGCAGTAAAGCTAATTCTTATATTCTCCCTCGCTCTAGGTAATCAGTTTTCCTAAAATAGCTGTCTAAGCAGGGCATCAAACCTCCTACAACATTTACACAGCACTCCCGTTACTCCATCAGGGTTCAGCAATAACATAGCTGAAATCATTGAGGCCAAGCTTGGGTATTTTCATCGCATTCATAGCGGTGTTCGTTGTCCAAATCTTAATTCAGGAATTCGTACAAACAGCACCACAAAACCTTGAAATATGTAAAATTATTTGATACTAGCCTGAACGTCGGGCTAAAGCAGGACTTCAGGCTTTTTTTGCTGTTCGCTTCGCTCCCCTTCATCGATCAATGAGAAATAACAGTAGCGACATTTTTGTAAAATTAGAATTGCTTCTTTTCTATCAACTTATCCTTCACTTTTTTAACCCCAAAAATTTAAGCATAGATGAAAGATTTTCCCTAAACGCTCAGTTCTATATTTGGGGAATATGTTTCTCTCAAATCTCCACAATTTGGAAACATCATTTGAAGAAATTCGAGTTTCCACCTAATAGCAAAGAATGATGTGCTAACATGAAAACGTGAATATCACTATCATAATGATAAAAATAACGGTCTACGTCGGATCGCGTAAACTGTTGGCTACTATGTATTTCGTTGCGTTTCCTTTTTTTGAGCAGTCGTTCGTACCTGCGTTTCCTTTTTTTGAAGAAAGGATGTTAGCAGTATCAAGAGATATGCTGGGAAGTAGATATCCGAAGGAACCGTAGAAACGCCTTCTATCGCGTTGGGACTTCTGCGCACCAATCTGACGCAGTGGAACCCATTTCTCCCCACTCTATAGCTTCCTGGCACCATTCCTACCCCGTGAGACCCGTTCCCCCCATTTTACAGCTATCTGGCTCCGGGTCATGAAGAACGCCTACTGCGAGGACGGAGGAGTAAAACTTGAAAGCTCCCAAATCGTGGAAACTTCGTCATACGTACAACACCGCTACTAACTTGTGTCGCAAAATCCGTCGCCGATGGATTAATCCGTCGCAAACCGTCGCAATTCTTGGAAGTGGACAAAATTTAATTTTGAAAATACCATTCGAAAGTAAATGAGCTGCTGATTTCAAATATACTTCGAGAATTTACTTTTGACGAATGTGTGGCCTGAAAACGGGCAAAGTTTCGTCAAGCCCCGTTAATTACTTTCACACTTCCGCAATCCTGCCATTGGCATATCTCGCGGATACATCTCCATGGAAGGAAGGGATGCTCACAGGATTTCCGCTTATTTTTCGAAATTGGATAAAATGTTTATTACATCCGTAATCAGGGGGTTATTTAGAGCATTTTGGTACCCCACACCATATGTTGATTCGAAATTCCCATTCTCTTCAGAAATTCACGAAAGTGCTCCATCGAAGGTTAACGAAAGCCATACTTTGCAAGCTGAGAAAAATCTCCTTGGAAATTTTTCATCGAACAACTGTCACATGACAATAGTTTATATTGTAAGCTTCTAGCTTTGAAAATGCCTAGTTTTTCCAGTGTCAAACTTACAACACTACTCTATTTCGTTATTTGGCCCAATTTTTGAACAGCTGTCAACGGCTTAGAATTGACGCTTAAGTCTCGCGATTTGGTACTTGCCTAGAACTCTCCTTCCTTCACGAGAAGTGCATTAGGCGCTAACATTGGATGACAGCTGATCATGGTTTTCGAGTGACCAAATTGGAGGAAACTTCGTCTGTTTTCACAAAGCAGAGATTTTTACAGCCTCTATGAATTTTTTCAGTATCACAAATAGCCAGTTCTTCGCACAAAAAGACGCTCTTTCGAATGATGTTGAATTCACTTTTATTTACAAACTTCAAAATTCCAACACTGACTCCGCCCTCTTATAGAGCAGGCGATATAGCTGGAATGGTTATCGCGGCCCAGGCATGGTCTGCCAGGCATCTCACACCTTCGATAGGTGACTCCTCTGGCGATTCGGCGTCACAGAGAGACAGTAATGTTTGAACATAACATAAACGAAGCTAATTACTACCCACAGAGCCTTTGAGAGATACCTTCTGAAGTTTAATCGGCGCACACAATACCTAGCCGGTCTTCGCAGCTCCAACTTAAGAGGAATGTCTCGTCTTTGCGAGCCAGCGGAATATACATCGAAAGCAAAGCATAGATGGGCCGTCACAAAATGACAATAACCGACGATAGATGGACTAAAAGAACGCTAGAGTGGATCCCAAGAGATGCTAAACGCCCTCGAGGGAGACCGCCAAAGAGATGGGGTGACGTGGTCGCTACAATGGATTCGATGGACGAATTGAGAGCTCAGCTGGATACGGCTCAAGGACCTCGTCAACGTCACTCACGAAATTTGAGATCATCTTGGATGACAATGGCGAGGGAACGAAACGAGTGGAAGAGATGCTGGGGCCCGCACGTCCAATGAAGACGGGCCATCTAAGTATCTAAGTAAGTACGTATATTGGTATCGAAGGAGTGTTTGAAGTTGATGGTTGAATATTCTCCAAATGTAGAACTGACGCGTTTAGAAGGAAAACTCTTTAATCTTCCGCCCTAATTAATAACAAAAAAAAAGAAGGAAAGCGTTGTTAGAAATATACAAATCTAACTTCACAGAAAATCCCACTACTGTAAATTTCAATTGATCAGTGAAGGGGAGTGAAGCGAACACCACAGAAAGTCTGAACTCCGGCTTTAGCCGGACATTCAGGCTGGTATATATGTATATGTATATGTATATGTATATGTATATGTATATGTATATGTATATATATATATATATATATATATATATATATATATATATATATATATATATATATAACACGAGGTAAATTAGGAAGTTCTGAGCGTTTCGCTAAATTTCTTTTAGTGAGCCATATCTGACGATGTTAACATCACATTAGATCATACCTTACGGCGACTTGCAAGCATTTGCAAACATTTCTTGATGGTTCGAATCTGGCCTTAAGAGACGCTTGTGAAAATCAGATGGTCAAGTTTTTTGTCAATAAGGGCGAGGATTTCTTCAATCGCGGAATCATGGTATTGCTGTCAAAATAGACAAAAGTTATCGAACAAAACGGCGCATATTTTATCTAAATCGGATGGTCCCAACTATGTTGAATTCATCGAATCATCGAAGTGAAACAAAAAGAAACACCCAGAACTTTTTGCTTCATCTAGTATGATATATCACCTTGATCACCTTGATTTCCGTTGTTTTTCGATTTGCTCGAGTGGGCGCCAGTAATACTTCCATTAGTCCCTATCGCATGCGAGAATCACCCAGTAATTTTTTCTTTCGCGTGGGAACGAAGAGCAAACTCTGACTATCGGATAGGCTGTGTTCATGTAGTGCGTTTAATTCTGTGTGGGATCCAATCACACACAGTTCTGGCCCTACAGTTTCTTTCAGACGCATCATGTGACCGACCCACCTTATTTTGCTTTACTTGGCAAATGCGGCGACGTCTCTATCTTCGATCGTTGATGTAGACCAGAACTTTGAATATTGCCCTTCATTTATGTGAGGTGGTACACTCTTAGCATCGTCCTTTTGATTGAGCTTTCAATGACGCCGGCCGCATTTTCTTCCTTCTTAGAAAGTGCCCACATTTCCGAGGCATAGCTCAAAGAAGGAAGTGCGGTAGTAGTGTTGAAGAGGTGAGCTGGGTGTTCGTAGTCTTCTTTACTACATCCTCGATGCTCTTGTACGCTCCTCAAGCCACAACAGCGTGGAATATTTTCATTATATAGGGTGTAGTTAGGGCATCCGAGACCTATCCGTTTCATATGAGCATCGTCTTTCGCAGACTCAGCTAAAGCCATGTTTCCACAAGTTCCGTTGAATTCAGCCAACACTCGCTCCGCTTTCAGATGCTAGTTGTTACCAGAACGATGTCATCATCAAAGCGCAGCGATCATCAATCTTCACTCCTATTTCGTTCCATTCCAACTTCCGTATCGTGTTCTTGAGAGTGTGTGTTAATATTTTAGATGAGATTGTGTCATTTTGTCGAATCCATCTCTTCACGTCGATTGTGATATCCTTGTAGAATGGCGAAACTGCGGTCGCGAATTTATTGTACAACTGTCGAAGTAACTTTACTGAATAAGAAAGCCTTGTTTTTCCTGCTTTTCCAGAACAGGAAGACTAGATCACTTAACTTGGTTGCTGGTTCCTCTCTGACCGCGTGCATAAGTTTTGCTTGAATTCAGTAGTCGGTGGCATTTGACGTTTGAATAAGGTGTTAAAGCGATCCGAGATTTTAGCATTACCGTGCTAATTCTTTCTTTTCCTTCAGACTTTTCAATCCTCTTCAATCCATTTTTCGCACATAGAACAGAACCTCTGATTCAGTGGTTAATTGCTCGCGTAACAGTCCTTAGACATTATCGAAATGAAGAGCCGACAGTTCTTGACGTTTAAACAGTTTGTTAAAGTACTCCCACTAAATAGAAAATTAGACAAATAGACTGCCACAAATAGGCCAAATAGACTTACCACACGGCGGTGAATTCTAACTTCTGAACATTTCTGTAATTTTTCTCCATTAGATATGACTTAATTTCGTGAAGATTTCCAGCTGTTCCCGCCCAAAAGTCAAAGTAGTGGCATGTTATTGCCATAGTTTTTATTTATTTCTTGAAATGTCACAGCAACCCATTTTCGGGGTTAGTGGTTGAAAACTGCAAGCGCTCTGGATTCCTGTGAAAAAGCCAACATTTCAAAACGTGCTCACCGATGGTGTAAACAGTCCCCATTTAAAGGGTAAAAATAATTTTTGACATAAACTATCCCGTTAAGTACTTCGAGAATTGAAATTTTGCTCATCTACGCTATTGTAATTGGCACCGCCTTGAGAATGAAATATTCAGTTCAATAAAAACTGGTAGAGCAAAAAGTGACAAGGAAGTGGTTGTTGTGAATCTCCATACTAAACCTAACAACAGTGAACTCATGAAAAGAAAACAGGAAAATTACTTAGGTAGAGCGAGTAGAAGTGAAAGACATCAGGCTACCTCAGCAACTCACTCGAGCAATGGCTGCAGAAGCTGAAGCAGCAAGAGAAGCCCGAGCAAAGGTAGTCGCAGCAGAAGGAGAACAAAAAGTGAGTCATTGCGAGGCTCTACGAATAGTATTAGTCAGTAATGAAAGTCTTGCACAAGTTTGCAGGCTTCACGCGCTCTGAAAGAAGCAGCGGACGTCATTCAGGCGAATCCAGTCGCTTTACAGCTGAGACACCTACAAGCGCTCAATAGCATTGCGTACGTATCATCTTTTTTTTTCGAAAGGAACCACTCAATTCGTTCCGACATTTCAGAGCTGAGCACAACTCAACCATTGTATTTCCAGTGCCAGTTGAAATGTTTGGTGCTTTCATGAAGAAAGACAACTGACATCTTGATCGTTCTAGTTTCTATCATCTCAATTTTTCCAGAATCTTCTCTGGGGAGGTCGTTGTACAGTACAATTCTGTTAATGTTTTATGTATTTTATGCATTGCTAACGCCTTTCCTAATCAAATTTCCTTGCGTCTAACTTCCTCTAGAGTATTTGTGCAATTTGTACTGATTTCTTTCTCACCTAGTTTTTTTTTTTTCAAACTAATCTTTCTCCATCATATTGCAACGTAAATGCGTTTTTGTGCCATTGTCTGTGGTGAACGAGTCCAACTCACTGATGTTTAGATGTTATTCCCGAGTAAGCCAACTCCATCGTTGAAGGTCAAAGAGAAGAGAATTCCGCAAAAAATTGCAAATTCTAAGCGTTCTTTCTCGAGTAGTTATATAAGTTCTTGAAGACGAGATCTGATCTAGGTGATTTGTTCTATTTGTCATCGAGCAACGTTTATGGCTTGCTCTAGTTCTATAGCCTAGCTGTAGCTACATTTTGAAAATGTAATTTTTTGTATGTATTTTATGTTTTTTAATGAAAAAAAAACTGCACTACCTTTGCGTCTTACGCTTATCGATAAAGCTTGCAGTTTCGGATTCACAAACACAAGCAGTCGTAGCAGAAACGACGTATACACATCCGGCACCACTCCCTCTAATTATTTGATGAAAAAATGTATTTGGGTTCGGTTTTGGCAGCGTGCTGTACAACTGGATCTTTTTGCAATATCTCGATAACTTCTGTAATATAACTGTGCAAGTTATATAGGTCGTACGTAGAGAGCGGAGCATGTACTGAAACGTCGGATTGCATTTGATGCAAGCGAAACAAGATAGAAATGTGAAATCATCACCTCATGAAAGGAAAACCCTCCAAGTCCCTGTAGTGTGATGCTCAAGGGTAAGCCTACACAAGTAATAACGCAACACCACGAACTGGATTTTTCTGTGTACCGTCCACATCTCAACTGGAGTGAGTCGATGCGCAGCAGCGAATCAGCTCGCACCAGTTGAGATGCTTACAGTACATAACAAAGTCCAGTGTATTTTGTACCTTGCTAAACTCGAACCGTGAGCAAAGCGCAACGTTAATATCGTCGCGTGTGCAACGAAGCGGCATCACATAGAAACAACATTAATCGGAGGCATAGGCAGTTGAAGAATACAGGCAGTTTCTTGGAGAAATACTGTTCCTGTAAGCTATCGATATGTGACGAGTCTGTATGGGATACACCGGAAAGCTACTCAAGAAGCCCTAAAAAAATCTGTGCTTGTGTGTGCTCGAGAATTACACCTAAACATTACTACAGTTCATATGGATCCAGAGATCTGACACCCTTAGACTTTTATTCGTGAGGTTATGTGAAGCAACATGTGTACAGTGAACGCATCAACGACATTAATCACAATCAAAATCAAAGACAGAGAGTCACAGACGTTATTCATTCTGTTGCACCAGACGTCCTTAACCGTATGTGGGAACAACTTGAGTATCGTACAGATGTGTGTACGGCAAGAAATGGAGACCACATTGAAGAGGTAAGAAAACTTGAAAAGCTTTCCTTCTAACCACTGAAGATTTCACATTTCTATCTTCTTTCGTTGGTTTCTTGTGACCGGTCAAAAGTGGAGCAAGATTCTACGGACACTCTTCCTACTTATATATCATCGGGCGGGAGTATGTTGTCCTTAAACTTATCCTAGTCCATTCTGTTCGTTCTTCAGCTAAAGCTGACACAGAATCTATCCATCCGTCACTGCCTGTCAACGCCAATTGTTCTTAGATCTTTCTTTACCACTTTCGTCCAGAATTTTCTTTCACTGCCAGGAACCCTCTCAGCTTCAACCGACAAACTCTTTAGAAGTCGTTTAATAAGGCGATTTGCTGGTCTCCCTTGTATATGACTAAGGAAGCAGAGACGATTTTAATTCAAATTTCTAATTCAAAATGCCCGACAAGATGTTCTCCACGTGTCATCCTCCATACCATATACACTCCGAGCAAAGTTCTTTGTTGTGGCACTCCATCCGCCAAAGATAGCCTAAGAGTCGTCTAAATAGCTCTCTCTATGCAGTCAAGCTTCTCTATCACCGTCGACGGAGTTGCTCAGGTTTCCGATCCGAACATCATGATAAGGTGAATTGCGGATAGATAGACTCACTAGATTCGCTGGCGAGGGAGGTCGACCACAGGAACTCTGTCAAAGAAATGAATGTCGATTCGGCTTTAGAGCATCTTCGCTGAATATTTCTCGCAGCTGCCATCGTTTTTCAGTACACACCCCAAATAATAGAACTCATCCACGAGTTCGTAAGGTTGTCCGTCCACCCTGATTCCCGTTGAGGGTCTTGAAGAGACCTGCGCGTGCTTGCATCTATCAGGGGGAGTCCTATTTCGTAGGCTGCAACCAAGGGACGCACAGACGGTGCTAAAGCGACATCGGCAGGACACCGATGTTGTTCTTCGCATTATGTCATCCAGGGCAAAGTTGAACAGAAACTGTCAGGCACGCCCTCTTTCTCACTCCAGTTTCCACTTTGTAGTACATGCGGCTGGTGTTCGAACTGCAGCGGTTGTTCTCCTATTAATGTCATTTATTAGGCGTACTAATTTACCTAGAACTTCACTGACACGAAGCGCGTTGAGAAGATGGCTCCGGTAAAGAGAACCGAAACGGATTCGAAGTCCAGAGAAGCTAAATGTGGAGGCTTCGAATCTTGCTGCCACACTTCAACCACTCTTCTCACAATAAGCACCTGATCAATCGTCGATCGTAAACTGCGAAATCCGGCCTGTTCGTCGCGAGTGGTTTCTTCGCGATGTTTGATTAGCCGATCCAGGAGGATCCGCTCCAAAACCCTATTCATCACACACAGGAGTTGATGTTGAACTTCGCCATTCCTTTTCTGGAACCGTACCATAAAGCTGAAAAGAACTGGACGGTAGTGGTCGGAATAGAATGTGACGTTCCAGACAGCGTTAGATTTTTAGATATCTAACCAGGGTCAAGCGTGGTATCGGGGGGGGGGGGGGGGGGAGGAGGAGGAGGGACCAATGGGAATGAGACACGACCCTCTCGAATACGACCCTTCCCCCACCCCCCGATACTTTGTGTCTTACGCCTCTGCTCTGAGGACACATTGTCATATTTGAGTGCGGTATCATGGCCGATGGAAAACCGACCATTCTCCATGCCCTCAGGTTCGACTCCCGATGCAAATTTTTGCAAAAGAGATGGGAGTTTGGAACAACTTCTAGGAAATGACGAATTTAATTTTACGCAGTATACAACAGTATAAGAGTAAATTTCATAAAATTTAATGGGCAAAAAAGCTCGGATTCTGTGCACACTGTTAGGTCTGGGAGATCGCGAGTAACTTCGTCATAAGAGAACAAAAAGAAAAAGTTAAGGTGGTTTTTAAGAGAAGAATGATTGTCCTAGGAAACGGTCATTTTGGTGTACTTTTTGGTGTGAAGTTAAAGGCATCACCCCACGAATCTGAGGTGGTGCAGATTTCAGGTGGAGTATTCGTATACGGGATGGGAGACTACGGAGAGGGGGGTGATTCCGTTCATTTCTTCCTAATTGCCGTAAAAAACGGCCCGGAAGATACGGCTTCATTCGTTTTGGCGCACCATTTTGTACAAGAGGTTCGATTGGAGCGCGCCAGTCTTGTGCGGCGCCGCATCTTCCGGGCCGTTTTTTTACGGCAATTAGCAAGAAATGGACGGAATCACCCCCCTCTCCGTAGTCTCCCATCCCGTATACGAATACTCCACCTGAAATCTGCACCACCTCAGATTCGTGGGGTGATGCCTTTAAGGTGGCTTTTGAGAGAAGAATGATTGCCCTAGGAAACGGTCATTTTGGTGTACTTTTTCATCCCCAAGTCTTTTTCAGATATTGATGGGACGAAGTTTGAAATTGTCCGACTTTTCTTGAATTTTTCCCATCTAAATTTTGAGACAACCAGACGATCCGGAAAGGAGAAATTATGCACATAAGGGTTTTCTTAGACCCTCCATCCGAATATGTGGATGTTTTTTAAACGCCGTCCCATTTTTTTAGGATGGAAAAAATTGCCAAAATCCCAATTTTCGCTCACGCGCCGAAAAGAGTGATTTTGAATAAAATTCAATAACTCGAAGTAACTTAGAGCGAAGCACAAACAATCTGTGTCCTTTATATTATTTACATTATATATAATATAAAATATATGTTATACAAAGGACGGAGATCATTGTGGGAAAACATAGAAGTCTGATTGTTACTTGCTCGTAGTGGACCTGCTTTTACTAGGCGCAATCACTAAGCACACGCCTTGAGATCGCGCGAGCCCTATAACTTATCCTGTTGTATGGCAAAAGCTCCCCATACATTGCAAACAAGTGTTGTCGTATAGCACCGTGCCAGAACTCACACTCTGACAGGTCGAATGCCATGAAATATGGAATCCTTGGCAGTAAACATCCGTCTCGTAACATTGAACTGCCGGCAGCTGTCAACTGAACTCCAACAAGCTGCGCTGTCCAGACTGCGATATCTAGATGCACTGTTTGCTGCATTGCAGAAAACACGCATCAGGGATCGCCTTATCATTAGTATCGACAATTACACCATCTACTGCAATGCATATAAGAGAAAATTAGGAGGCCGCGCAGTAGATGAGAGGAACGACTACAACAACGTGGTGGAGAAATCTGGATCAACGTCGTCTAGATGCGCCTTTTTACGACTGCAGGATTGCAGAGGACGTAAACTCTGGATCGTAAGTGTCCACGCATCTACTGGGAACCGCTGAGGACAACAGTAAGGATGCCTTCTACGATGAACTCAATGCATTGATGTCTAAAATACTCCGAAAAAAGAAAGATATCCAAAGATGTAGAGCTGTGTGGAACGTCGCATTCAACCCTGAGCACCGTCCAGTTCTTCTAAGCTTCAGGATACGGTTACACGAGAGAAACCGAGGAGTCCCTCTTCAAGCGAAAATCGACATGGCAGGTCTGAAAGACGAAGAATGCTGAACGAGATTCCGCCAATTGTGTCTATTCATGTTGGAGTGAAATCTGGCGGAGACGACGGGATTAGCGCAGAAATGCTGAAACATCTTCCTCAGTCTGGGATTCGTGGAATGACAAGGATCATCCGTTCAATATGGATAGACAAAAGGATATCTGATTGGTAGAGACGCGCTATCATAATTCCTCTCCAGAAGAAACTATCCGTAACGGAACCCAGGAATTACCGAAGAATATCAGTGCTGCGTGTGATATTAGACGTTTTGGAGCAGATTATCCTGGATCGGTTAATCAAACATCGCGAAGAAACCACTCGCGATGAACAGGCCGGGTTTCGCAGTTTACGATCGACGATTGATCAGGTGCTTATTGTGAAAAGAGTGGTTGACGTCTGGCAGCGGGATTCGAAGCCTCAACAATTAGCTTCTCTGGACTTCTCTGGACGAACAAGATCGGTGTCCTGCCAATGTCGCTTTAGCACCGTCTGTACGTCCCTTGGTTGCAGCCTACGGACTGGGAATCAGCCCTGATAGATGCAAGCAGGCGTGGATCTCTTCAAGACCCTCAACGGAAATCAGGATGGATAGGTAACCTGTTGAACTCATATAAGAGACCTGATGGCGAATGACATTTGGAACGTATCAACATCTGACGCCTCCGTCGAAAGTGGCTGCAAAAAATCGTCTTCCTTCACATTACTGGCTAGTATTTAAGCAGCCGTTTGCATCCATGTTTCCAATTTAAAAGAAGGATCTGACCAAGCTGATGAAGGAAACGTAAGGTGGAGCACATTAGCGTGAAACACAACACATGCAGTTTTTATGGCTATGAAAAGGGTCCTTAGCCTCTCAATTACTCCTTAGCAAGTTCACTTGAAGTTAATCCGAGGTACTACGGCTTTTTTTCTTCCTCTTTTTTTTTTTTTTCGTGACTGGCACACACACACACACAAAGACACACGTTATTAAATATACAGAATGAACCCGTTATTATATAGCATGATATTACAATTCTCACAATTTCGGTGACCTGGTCTTGGTGGTCTTAGCACCTCGGAATCAACAGTATGTAGGATTCAGGGATCTTGTAGGAAGTCCTGATATGGCAGACACAGAAAGTAAGACTTTTGAACATTTTTACACTTTCTTCTTGCTGCAGGTAAAGCGACCTGCAGAAGGTCGCTTTTCGTCTGAGGTTAGCCCTCTCTTGGTTACTTGTAAAAGTACCGCGCAGCCTTGCGATTAATTGGCTGTGATCCCAGGAACAGTTCTAACACCTGCAAAAAGCTGGTCTCAGAAATATTTCCCTCTACACATTTGACACTCGTAATTAACGTTCCAAGAAAACAAGAATCAACTAGTTGAAAAAAAAATCAAAATACAGTTGATGTGTAAAGATATAAGACATAATCGTAAATTCTCTATCAAATGATGCATAAGGATTTGCAGTGCGTTTTATTTCTGAGTTCGAACATTTTTAAATATGAAAAAAAGCAACGAATTATTCCTTAACCCAATATTTTGATATGCATCCCTTGCAGCTAAGAATCTCATTCATTAGAGGAATCACCGGTTAATTGCGAGGTTACGTGACGTCTCTTCAGGTGGCAGATAGAGGGCTAACAGAACCAAATGCAAACTTGTGTAGGGTGTTCCGCTTGACCTGAGGCTGAAGTGGATTCATAAAACAGGTGTTTCTGTTTTGTCAGAAATGACTCGTAACATCTTCAAGTCCTACACGTCGGTCCTGCTGAAAGCCTGTAAGCAAGCAGCTGGGAAGTGCAGGAAGGTTGTTTGTAGTCGGCTCCGATGAATGAGCTCCACCTGTCTGTTCAGGAAGGCCCGCTAGTAGAAAAGTTTTGGAAGGAGGTGGTGAAGAAAGAATTGTTGTTTTAGTCCCATCCTCGCTTCGATTCGAACAATGACCACCTGCTGGCTAGGTATCCTTGTGGCAGGCCTCAGCGGTTTCCGTAAGTGTTTGAGCACTTACGATCCAGAGTTACTGGATCGTAAGTGCTCAAACACTTACGGAAACCGTACATAGTCGAAGCATCTAGACGACGTTGAGCCAAATTCCTCCACCAGAGTGTTGTGATCGTTCCTCACAGCCATCGCACAGCCACCTACTTTCTTCTCATCAGCATCGCCGCAGTATATGGTGTAATTTTCGACGCCGACGAGGGGCCGATTTCTCGTGCGTGTTTCGTGCAGTGCAGCAAAGAGGACACAAGGATATCGTAGAAGCCTAGACAGGACGGTTGGAGTTTGCTCGACAATGTACTGCAGTTCGGCGGTGTGGCGTGTTGCTGGCAAAGATTTCATGCTCCCTTCAGGCAGTTGACTTTTCAGGTTGTGGACTTTGGCGATGTGCTGGAGGATAGCCCCTTGTTTAATATATGGGACTCTTGCGCCATATAACTGTGTAGGCTATATAGCTCGTACGTTCCCAATGCGAACACTCGAATGCCTGATTTGCGTTTGGTGAAATCAAAGCCACCACGATCAGGTAACAGTCAGAATCGCACTAAAGCCTGTAAAAACCAAATTGGAATTTCGTATATGCATTTCAGAAAAAAAAACGTACTTCCGCGGAACTGACTGGATAATGCTAGAAGAGGATGTGATGACTTTCAAAATTCAAATAAATGCTTTAAAGCTGGGTAAGTTTTCGTCCCAGAGATACCACACATGTCCGATAAAAAGGCACCATTCAAACGTATGTTCCCCTTTTCTAAACATGTTTGTAAACAGGTGGAAATGTTGTTCACAAGCTTTTTAATTATGCCAGGTGGAATCGTTCCAAATTTCCCTCGTGAAAGCATCTAATAAGGTCTTAATATTATTCTTTAATGGATAATAGATAAAAAGCTCTGAAAAACAATTGCAAGGGAAGGATTATTTAAAACGTGTTGAAATGATGCGTCAAGAAAAAAGATCCTATAGAAAGTCAATTGTTCTGCTGAGATATAACTGAAAAACTATATTCTGACAAGGATCAACTTCATGCCAATTTGAGTCAAGATTCTGAACATTTCGTTAGAACGTTGTTTGTTAGGTGTTGTCTCAGTGCGTAATACAAGAAGTATCTAGTTCTTAGTTTTTTAGTAGAGTTTTTGAGATCTTTAAGATTATTTGATTTTTTCATGATCTAGATTAATTGACCGATCTCAGAACAAGCGTATCCACCGGGGCAATTCTGTTTTTGTTACGCCCTAAATTTTACGCAAGCAGAGATCTTAGAACGAAGATTGGGTGAAATATGAGAAAATAGGAGAAAGGTTATATTAACCTTCCACTAAACATTTACTTTCACACAGTCGCTGACCAAAAACCACAAATAAGCTTGCCATAATTTTTCATCAGACGCTATTTGATGTAAAGATCACTGCCGATTTACATACGCACATATTGTCTGCACATGGGAAATCTCTGTCCTTTTTTCTTCTTTGAAGGAGAATTTCTACCTTCACCTTCAACTGAAGAAAATATTTCCTTTCTTGCTAATTTTCTTTCTTTTCTTTCCACTACCCATATCCACAGGGTATCCTTTGCTCGCTGGCGTCGTCAGTCATTTCTCTTACTAGAAGGAACCCTCCTAAACTATAACCCAGCGGCAAGCACAGTTACCCCTTCTGTTAGCTTTATCTCTATTGAACTTATTAGTAATATCTTTAGCTGCACGAAGTGACACGCGTAATGATGCATTGGTCTATATTAAGTGATCTTCATTACGATCATGCTCTGCTTCATTTATCACGTGCCCTGACCCCTCCCCTTTTAGATTTTTCTTGCAATTTCACAGTATGCAGAGATTTTTTGATCTCTCACTGGTACCATCGTTGCTGCTCCGGAAATGTCAACAGAAGAAACATATCCGAATCACCAAGTACGTTTAACTGGATCGGAAAATGAACACGAAGAACGATCTGACCCTTGAGTTGGGCAGGAGGAATAGAGCGGCTTAGGGAGCTTATAGGAACAACATGAATGTAGTGAAGAAGACTAGGAATACAATGCTCACCTATTCTAACACTACCGTACTTCGTGCCTTGACCAATGCTTCCGAAACCTGGGCACTTCGTAAGTAGGAGGAAAGAGCGGTGAGCGTAATTGAACGTGCAGTGGAAGGACTGATACTAGGAGTATCCCGTTTCAGACAGGTGGGGGCGGCATTTGAAGTTCTATTCTACGTCAAAAATGAAAGATTAGAAAAACCGCCACGTTTGCCAAGAAAACAAAATGAGGTGGGCCGGTCACGCGATCCGTTTAAAAGACACCTGTTGCACCAGAACTGTGAGCGACTTGATCTCGCACAGTATTAAACGCATTACATGGATACAATCCGATAGTCAGAGTTCTCCACGAGCTCCTTGCAAGAAAAATTTGATGCCATTCGTGCCCACGCGAAAGGAGGAACTACAGAGCGACTCTCGCACGTGATGGCGACAAATGGAAAGGCTACTGGCGTCCACTGAATCAGTTTGAAGAACAACGAGAGTAGGATGATCAAGGTAATAGTTTTCAGTAGTTTAAAGTTGGACTTTGGATTTGGCAGGATTTGACGGCGTAAACGCTCAGATTTACTGCGTTAGGTCTGGAAAATAGCTCTTAACTTCGTGAAGAGACCACCTTGAGAAATAGTTTGGTAATATTTCGTAAAAGAATGTTTGCTTTACAAACTAATCATACCGCCACCGCAGTTTTTTGAAAACTCCTTTTTTTTGGAGTTTCGGTGGACGAAAAATGTGGAAAATGCGAGAGTGAAAAATGGAAATTTCTTCCATAGTGTTTCATCTACAATCTGGAAAACCGCGTTGCAATGTGAATCGCAAGATGTAGGAACTGATGGAGAAAGTTCTCGATTACAACATAATGGAAGGCAATTTGCTCAACATTTAGTTTTTCTGAGTTGTTAGACTTCATTCAAGATCATAAACTTTTTCACGATCGAGCAGAAGTTGGGATTTTAGCATGTTCGACCATCCCAGGAAAATGGAACAGGGTTTTAAAAAACCACTCCCATATTTGGAAAGGTGGTCTAAAGAAGCCCCTATATGCAGAATTTCTCTTTTCCGGCTCATGGCTCTTTCAAGATTCAGGTGAAAAAAATTCGAAAAAAGCGAAAAGAGCTTTTAATTCTCCTATCTAAATCACAAAAAAACGAAGAGGTCCTCGAAAAACGTAGTACGACTGTTTTGCAGGGCAAACCTTGCCAATGAAGCACCAGACGTATTTCTCAGGATACTCTTATCACGAAGTTATTTGCGATCTTCCGGACCCAGCAGTGTGCACAGAATCCGAGCTTTTTTTGGCATTAAATTCTATTAAATCCATGTTTGAACTGCTGCAAACTATACAAAATTAGACTCTTCTTTCAGGAGTATTTTCAAGATTTTACCTCTTGTGCAAAAAGTTGGATCAGTGGTGTGCCAAGCCTGCGGGTCTCATTGTCATGTTGTCCCCGCATTGCGCATTGTCAAAACAAAATATTGGTTCTTTTTTCGTTCTTCTTTTTCGCTTTTCCTCTGGTGAATTTTGCTCGACGCTGAAATTTTTCCTACTTACAAGTGTTCCTTTTACGCAGGTGATGTGAATTCTTTGGTTGCCTTGCACTTCTGATGAGTACGAATGGACTGTGCTATCAGCACGACGCTGACTACATCAAACACCACTTAGAGCAGCAGGAAATTGCAAAAAAGTCGCTTGTTGGGGAGGCTCAAGGTGCAGCTCAAAGTGATCTGAGTCCAAGAAGCTTGAACAATAAATTATTTCTAACAAATCTCGTCATCTTACCTCCTCTGCATCTTAACCAGTGATTTTTATCACACAAATTCAACTTTTTGTCAGCTGTTTTTAGTTTTTATTGATATTTTGCTTTATACAAGGATTAGATGAGTTTATTTTAGAGACATGCAATAAAGATAAATTCACATACTTTTCCTCTTCAATCCTTGCATCTGAAAGTAGAAACATCAGAAGAGTTCGTTCTATTTTTAGAGCTCCTGAAATAGGTTCAAAATAACACAAAATTCAATCTTCATTCAGCGGCACTGGTTGAAAATACGCCGGACCTGCGCTTCCATGTTATTGTCCTACCCCTGTAACTCAATATTGCATTTTTTTAATGTACACAACTATGTGATGCTATATAATATTTTGTCCTAAGCACTCAATCCCATAAATTACTCCCATTTCTGCGCATTCACTTATTTTTCAGTAAAGACAATTGATATCATTCATAAGTGCATTATTTGTCGTAAAACTTGTCCCTGACAAGCTTAGTTGCGATAACAAGCATTATTGAACGGAGGTGGTGCTGACATTATATGAACATCTTGTTACATGCCAACTGTGTATATCTGACTGCAGTCAAACACGCATGTTAATAAATGATTATTAACATGTTTAAGATTGGTGGTGGAATATGCACTGATGATCAGAAACGGCAGGAACAGCTATGACTACTTTCGAAAATCGCATGTGAAAATAACTATAAAGTGCGTCTGCATTAGTGGAGAACGCGCAGGCAACAAAGTTCCACGCAAAAACAAACTTCTTCGTTTTCCCCTTATTTCCGAGATTCAACTTCCAAGAGCACCAGCATTGGTTTTCGAAATAGAACTTCAAACACAGCTTCAAGACAATGTAAATCAAGTAAACGTGAAAGGTACGAAAAAGCAAGTGACCTCTCACAAATGGGTATGATATGTGAGGTTGAGCGTTTAGGTTGGCCTGCTTATAGTAGCGTGGCCGTGGGCGTGGCCCGCTTATAGTAGCTCTTGCTTGATATGTGTTGGATATACTTCGCCTTCGTTGGCACTGTGCGATCGTCTGTGGCAACAAAGATTCACTGAACCACCTACTCTATTTATTGGAACGATACGGGCCAAGATCCCGAGAGTCTTCGCACCCTATACAAATCATGCGGTGAGAATTAGTTGGGAGAAAGACGGCGAAGACGCTTGATAGCACCATTTAGAAATCAGAGGTAGGAGGCAGAAAAGAGACGCGATCATTATTTGAATTATTATTACGATTATGCGCTAACCTGGCTCGCAAAACAAAAACATCGGGAGGAAGACATTGGAAAGTTTGGCATTCTTGGAAGAAACTATCCAACGAATACTAGGAATAAATGCTGTCGACAACGAGTGGGTTCTTGCCACTTGTATTGCTCTGCGAATTCTGACTGCCGTAAAATGCGAGGGTAAATCAAATATTTGATTGCTGCTGCTGACTATACACAGCGATGTCAAGTCGTTGGCATACTTGGCAGCGAAAAGTACTGATGGCCGCACATTCATTTGGTGCAAAACTATGTAAGACGATTTCAGTGTATATGGCACTTATATATATATATATATTTATTTATTTATTTATTTATTTATTTATATTTATATATCTGTATATAACTGTATATATCTGTATATATATACATGCATATATGCACATACATATATATGCATACATATATCATGCTATATAATAATGCGCTTAGTTCGTGTGTGTGTATGTGTGTGTGTGTGTGTGTTTGTCTGTGTGTCACGAAAATACTCCACAATGATGCAAAACTCTGGTAACATCGGTAAACATCGGTAAGGTGCCGAACCATCGCCATGCACCTGATAGGCGAGCACTGTATCTTTTATGCATTGTCCAAAGCTATGGAGCAATCTATGTTGGGTTTGATAAGGAAAGTTAGTTTCTCTCATTGGTCCGTGGGGGTAAACAAACTTTTATGTGAATGTATACTTCTAAATTTGCAAACTATTATACTGCATAATAACGGCCTATTCTGTCACGTGTGTGCGTCTGTGTATGCGTGTGTCTCAGTCAGGAAATTCCAAAGAGAGAGGGAGACGGATACTATGGCGTAGGTTTGGTGCGCTAGAGCCTCAACGCGGTAAAATTGGGTGAGACAGGTCGTACGGGGTCGAATTCGTGCCCTGGAGCAAGATAGCTGTAAAATGGAGTGCGGCGGGTCCCATGGGGTCGGAATGGTGTGCCAGTGCTAGAAAGTTATAGAGCGGGAAGAGACGGATTCCACTGCGTCGGATTGGTGCGCGGGAGCCCCAACGCAGTAGAATGGGTTTGTATGATTCCTTCACATATCTATTTCCCAGCATGTCTCCCTAACGCTGCTAACATCGCCCATGTTCGACTGTCTTTGAATCTCGGCATGTCAAGACGTAGTTTTTAATTGATTTTCTTGCGCTGTAGTCAAGATTGGTATTGATCGTCTTCACTAAACAACGACTAACGTTTCGGCGTTATCGCCTTCGTCAGAGCCTGGAAAACTCAAAGCCATTAGTGATTTATCCTCTCAAGCGCCTCATCACCCTACAGAAAGCATCAAACGGTAGGCAAACTCAAACACCAACACATTGGCTAGTGCTTACTTCATTAGCTAGATTTGGTAACGCAACAGACCACCACGTACCGCAACTATGAGTCACAAGGGTTTTATATAGGAACCTCACGGCCCGCCCCGCAGATCAAAACCCGCATAGGTCTTGGTATGGGAATAACTCGTTTGTGATAGCAATGCAGCAACATATAGCAACAGCTAACACCCTTTTCTGAAAAAGGATGTCAGCTGTTGCTTAATAAAGACTACCAATAACAATCTTGGCTACAGCTCAAGAAAATCAATTAAAAGCAGCTAATATCCTTTTTCAAAAGGAGGAAACACACCTGCAAACGGCTCCTTAAATACAATACATAGTAGCCAACAGTTTAGGCGACGTAGAACGCTATTTTTATCACTACGATAGTGATATTCACATCTTCATGTTAGCATACCGTTCTTTGCTAATAGTTGAGGACGAAAAAAACTCATACTTCCAATAATGTTTCCAAATTGTGGAGGTTTGAGAGGAACATATTTGTAAAATCAAGTTTAATTGTTCTCCAAATATAGAACTGAGCGTTTAGGGAAAAACCATAAAATCTTTGATGTATGCTTAAATTTTCGGGTAAGAAAAAATTGAAGAAAGCGTTCACAGAAAAAGCAATTCTAATTTTACAAGAATGTCGCTACTATTATTTCTTGTTGATCGGTGAAGGCGAGCGAAGGGAACAGCAAAAAAAGCCTGAAGTCCGGCGTTAGCCGGACGCGCCGGTGCCAGAAAGCTATAGAGTAGGGAGAGACGGGTTTCACTGCGTCGGAGTGCGCGGGAGCCCCAACGCAGTAGAATGGGTTCCTATGATTCCTTCACATATCTAATTCCCAGTATGTTTCCCTAACGCTGCTAACATCTTTTCTTCGGAAAAAGGAAACGCAGGTGCGAACGGCAGCTTAGATGCAATACGTAGTAGCCACCAGTTTACGCGATCTGACGTAGAACGTTATTTTTATCACTACAATAATGATATTAACGTCATTCAATGATAGCACATCATTCTCGCTAATAGTTGAGAACGGAGCAGACTCATACTTCGAACAATGTTTCCAAGTTGTGGAGGTTTGAGAGAAACACAGATGTAAAATTAAGCTGGATTGCTCTCAGAATATAGAACTGAGCGTTTAGGGAAAAACCATAAAATCTTTCATCTATGCTCAAATGTTCGGGTAGAAAAAATTGAAGAATGTGTTGATAGAAAAAAGCAATTATAATTTTCCAAAAAATGTCGCTACTGTTATTTCTGTTATTTCTTATTGATCGGTGAAGGCGAGCGAAGCGAACACCAAAATAAGCCTGAAGTCCGGCTGGTATAAAGGATAAAGGACAAAATGACTTCACCCACGACCCACGTTCACTTCAATTCAGAATCGTTTTTGGTTTGGTACCAATTTATCGATCCCGGAGGGACGAAAGGCTTTTTTCGAAGAAAGGATGTTAGCAGCGCTAAGGAAACATACTGGGAATTAGATATGTGAAGGAATCATAGAAACCCATTCTACTGCGTTGGGGCTCCCGTGGCAACGCAGTAGAATGGGTTTCCCTCCCTCTCCCTACTCTATAGCTTTCTCGCACCGGCGCACCATTTCAACCCCGTGGGACACGTTCCACCCATTTTAATGCTATCTGGCTTCGGGGCACGACTTCGACGTCGTAGTACTCGTCTCACCCAATTTTACCGCGTTGAGAATCCAGCGCACCAAACCGACGCCATAGTATTCGTCTCCCTCTCTTTTTGGAATTTCTTGACTGAGACACACGCATACACAGACGCACGCACGTGACAGAATAAGCCGTTATTATGCAGCATGATGGTTTGCAAACTTGGAAGTATACATTCACATAAAAGTATATTTACCCTCTCTAACATATGACAGAAACTAACTTGCCTTATCAAAGATAACATGCGTAGCATGCGATATCGCGATATCATATCAATCGCGATATCAAAAATAACATGCGTACACACATAGCTTCGGACAATGGTGGAAAGGTAGAGCGCTCGCCTATCAGGCGCATGGCTATGGTCCGGCACCTCACCGGTGCAGAGTTTTGCATCATTATGGAGTATTTTCGTGACACACAGACAAACAAACAAACAAACAAACAAACAAACACACACGGACTAAGCGCGTTATTATATAGCATGATATATATATATATATATATATATATATATATATATATACAAACATATACACATTTATATATATATATATATTTCGCATGGGCACGAAGAGCATAAAATGTTTCTTGAAAGGACGTCATGGAGTACTCTGACTATCGGACTAGTTGCATTCATGTAGTGCGTTTAATATTGTGTACGATCAAATTGCTCACGGTTCTGGTCCAACCATTGTCTTTCAGACGGATCACGTGATCGGCCCGCCTCATTTTGGTTTTCTTGCGAAATGCCCCGATTTCTGAAGCATATTCAAGGCACGAATTACGATAGTGTTAGAATAGGTGAGCCCTCTACCATGTGCTAGTCTTCTTCACTACATCCATGTTGTTCCTATAAGCTCCCTAAGCTGCTCGTTAACTCAGGGGTCAGCTCGTTCTTCATTTTAATTTTCCGACCCAGTTAAACGGTGTTGGTGATTCAGATATGTTTCTTCCGCTGAGCGTTAACGGGACACTTTCGTTTTTTATGGACATCGTCTTTCGCAGACTCAGCTGAAGACGTGCATCCGCATTTTTCGTTGAATTCGACCAGCATCCATCTAGCATGGCTGATGCTAACTGTTATCAGACCATCAACCTTAACTCCCATGTCGTTCCATACTAGCTTTCCCATTGCGTTCTCGAGAGTGGTTGTGATTATTTAAGTGAAACTGTGTCACTCTTGCTTGTCTGAGTTCGGATGGGAGGACCTCTGCGATGACATATCCATGTTTCTTCAGACCTGATCTTCAGATCTGAAAATGAAGCAAATGCAGAGAGAAAATGAAAAAAAAACACTAGAGAAACGACCGAGGATGATACATGTCTTGTCAGATTTGTTTTACTCATTCCTCTCCTAAAAACGTGCTACTACTTGTTGACGTAAATCCCCTTCTAAATTTGCTGCTAACTTTGGGCCATGTCTGTGTCGTTGTAATCACGTTCAGATCAGGTCAGCTCAAGTGAGTTTTACATTATTTTAGTTTCAGGATGCACGTCCATGATTGCAAGCACCGTAGCTATTGCAGACTTGGGCAGAACTTCAAGAATTTTTGGTAGTCGATTCATTAACCGATAGGATTTCAAGTTACTGTCGGACGAACACTAACTTGTTATTCTATCAATTAGTTATATCTTTTCTTTGGACGCTAGTGAGGACTTGCTATCTACAACGCGTGTTTGAAATTAGCGGGACGTACTACCGACCAAAGAAGATCCTGCTGCCGTCTCAATTTTTGGATAAGAGTCTCAAAGCATCGTACAGTACTCATCTTATAACCGAGTCTACTGCTCTGCCATGACGGAAGAAATAGTTAGCCAGTTTGAATTTTGTGGGCTGTTCTGCAGCACCCACATTACGTTAGTATGTTTTGCATCCCACCATGACGAGTAGCCCAGAAAAATGCTGACTTTGACGTGCCCAAATCTACGCAATTGTTCGACGCAGCGGATAGATATGTATCCTTCTAAATTTGATGAAGGCAATAACTCTACAGAAATCGCTACTTTATAAGAAGAATCGTCTTGATAAACTATGCTGAGGATTTCTCCTTCTGCCTAGTATATGGGCTGTCGCTGTAAGCGAATTTTAGAAAGGTAGAAGTCACGAAATAAGTGACCAATTTAGCATTGTCTGCATCTATAAGGGGGTTTTTGCCTACTAGCATCACTCGTCAACTGTCCGGTTAGCTAGTCTCTTTGAGCAGAAAACAAAAAAGAAAAGTACTGTTCGGATCTTCGACAAATTAGATTCAAGTCAAAAATTAAAAATTTCGATAAATTAACAACATTGAAGAAGAAAACTCAAGCCTTAGGATACTTTGACTGCAAACATTCATTGGTAGAAAAATTGTGGAACAAACAATTACGTTTGACTCGTATGTAGTCGACAAACTAATCTAGCGCGTAAAACATGCAGACTATGACATATATGAAGGAAGGAGGATATAAATAAAGGAGGAATAAGGATAAGGAGGATAGTTTCAGGATTTTCCACAGCGCATGACTCTACAACACATCCCAACCCTCATGGCATGTCGCGCTCTAACGTTGCATCGCGACGCAGCCGATGCTCGCGCCTGTGATGACTTAGTGGCTTGTAGCACGCTCTCAGGGGAGGGGCAACAACATGCATGAGACGCAGTGCGGGGTATAACGTGTGTGTCATCGATTGATCAGATCTTCTGCCCACTTAACCGACCTCGCAGGTTCAAACGCACAACGCGAAATCGGCGGAGGAATGCTCCGAACCTCTACCAAACTGCAGCTTCGCTCTCACACCACTTCTCACAATTTCTTGACTTTGAGCATTCTAGAACTTTGGGATCTTCCGACATTTTGTTGCTTACTTACTCATGCAACCTTTTATTTTATAACAAGTCATAGTAATAAGTCACCCATTTGGCCGTTTTCGCAGGTTCGCGACCAACACCAAATCCGCTACGGAACCCTCGAATCTCTATCTCTTCCGAAATGTACCATCTTTTTCTTACTACTTCTTACGATTCTTTACACTACCAACATTAGAACTTTCGACACATTGGTCCCTACTTACCTGTGCAACCTACTGTGCTTCCGTAATGACTCCTGGCTATAATTTACAAGTAGAAGAACAATTTATAAATTAAATGTGAATGAGGAGTTATTACCTTCAGAAACTAACGAGTGGTACTCATATCCGATGTTGTTACAACTTGCCATGGTGTGCTCCGCCCTTGGATCAACGCCATTTTCAAATTCGCGTGGATCTCTGTTCTCTCTTAGAGTTATTGTGTCTCCATCTCAGTTCACACGCTTATTAGCGAGTGCTGTCCTTTTCCTCAGCTCAGGTGCGCACATCTCCTTCCACTGTGTCCTCCCCTTTTTTTGTTCACTTTATCCTATGCGTGTCCTTTTCTTTTCTAGAGGGATATCTATCTAACAGTTATTGAGCTCATAAGTTGTACTCATGGTGAATGTACAACCTAAATCCATTGAGCACTGTAAAAAAGATGACTGTGTTCATTGTGATGTGTTCTAAGCCGAAAAAAGGAAAGCAAAACATGACAGGAAGGGAGTTGTATTGCAGAATTGTAAGACTCTGTTTCTTATATTTTCCATATCAGGCTTTGGAATAAACTATACAAGACCTTCTCTTCTTCCCTTTTCTTAGCTTCTTTAGAGCTCTTCTGAGCCTTTCTTTAGCATCAGGCACGCAACTACTTAAGAATTTCCCCTCGCTCGAAAAAAAACCTCGTCTACGTCTAGGTCCCGATAAATGGAAGCAGATGTGGATCTCTTCAAGACCTCGAACGGGAATCAGGGTGGACGGACAATCGATAGAACACGTCGATGAGTTCTGTTACTCGGGCTGTACGCCGAAGAACAACAGTAGCTACGAGAAAGATGTTCAAAAGAGATATCCTAAGGCCACTTCTGCATTTAACTCCTTAACGAAATGCCTGTGGTCGACCCCCATCACCAACGAAATCAAGCTGCGAGTCTACCTACTCCTTGATTGCGCGGAACGAAAGCTGCTTAGACGGCTACTTGACTACTTTTGGCCTAGGGTATGCCGCAATGAAGATCTTGACGCAAAAATTGATGTGGTATACCGGCGGATGACACGTGGAAGATAACATCTTGCACCGCCACCGAAAGTGGCTGAAGTAAATACTCTTCGTTTCTTTGGTCATATATTAAGGAGACCGGCAGATCGCCTTGTTCAACGAGTTCTAAGGAGTTTGTCGGGTTCGAGCTGGAAGAAGCCACCTGGCCGAAAACGGAAGTTCTGGAGTGAGGCGGTGAAAGGGGACTTGAGGACACTCGGCGTTGATAGGCAATTCAAGCGAGACGTAAGGTTTCCCAGAATATGGAATAGCGACGAACATAGATGCGATATTCGGAGCCGGTGCTCAGACCCCTTCACTTTTAAACGAATGGCGAAATTACCCCCTTCACTTTTGGACGGCTACCGAAATGCCCCCCCCCCCCCTCCCTTCACTTGAGCTGCACCCCATTAGCTGAACTTCTTTCACCTCAAGAGGGTTAGGTTCTTTCCTATCGCATCTGTGACGACGAATGGATTGATTCAGTGCAAGCTCTTGCAGAAGATCGAGAAGGTTGGACAGAATTGTGTTCATGACGGCTCACCTCGTCGAAGATGCGGGTAATCGCGTCAGGCGATGACATAAGCCTGCTGATTAAGTCAGGTAAGTTATTGCCGCTCGCAAGGAACTGGTGGATGTTACGATCTGCGAGGATGACCGTGCTTCGTTAAGAAGCTTGCTCCAGGATAGAGATAATATTGCAACAGTGAAGTTTATTGAAACGAAGGACCTGAGCGGAGACGGTTTCCTGCTTAGTTTGTTAACTGTATGTGCGTGTATGGGCGGGTATAGAGTAGGTATAGTGTGGGCATCCCAGGCGGATTGATTAACGCCAGAAATTTTATCCTTTATCCTTTATTATGTGCGAGTTCTCCAAAGGAGTTTAAATTTCGGCATTCGTCAGTAGAAATGGAAAGAAGTATTTGGAACGCTACGGACACCAGAGAATAGCGTTTGATGACACTTTCAATGTGGGCGGTACGCGCTCCGACTAACCACTCTGCTTACGTCGGATGAAGGCGGTAACAGCTTCCCACGCGGTCATCTATTATCTGTGCTATGTGGCCGTGTGATTATTTTCACTGTGAGAATTGGACTTAGAATCAGTAGGCACAAAGTGGTTGAATTTTGTTCTAGAGTACGACAAATGATCAAATAAGGGATGTTGAGTTGAGGTTTTTTTTCGAGCGAGGGGAAATTCTTAAATAGTTGCGTGCCTGATGCTAAAGAAAGGCTCAGAAGAGCTCTAAAGAAGCTAAGAAAAGGGAAGAAGAGAAGGTCTTGTATAGTTTATTCCAAAGCCTGATATGGAAAATATAAGAAACAGAGTCTTACAATTCTGCAATACAACTCCCTTCCTGTCATGTTTTGCTTTCCTTTTTTCGGCTTAGAACACATCACAATGAACACAGTCATCTTTTTTACAGTGCTCAATGGATTTAGGTTGTACATTCACCATGAGTACAACTTATGAGCTCAATAACTGTTAGATAGATATCCCTCTAGAAAAGAAAAGGACACGCATAGGATAAAGTGAACAAGAAAAGGGGAGGACACAGTGGAAGGAGATGTGCGCACCTGACACTTCGTGAGCTCACGATGCCACTTAACAAAACTTTCTTTGTTGTACAAAATACGTACATCACCAAGAAGTTTCAAAAGTTCTGGTTAAATTCCCATCGCTCCAATTTGTAGGGTTACACGAAATCTTTTTTTTTTTTTGTAAAAAAAAAAGATCTAGTTTAACTGACAACATCCTTCTACTATCCATGTCGGTAACATAATAGTCCATAAAGTTTAAAAGAAGAGAGAACAATGCTGAATGAGTAAAGGTGTAGAGGTATCGTTGCAATGCGCAACCGTACATCGTTCTCTTTTCGAACAGTACCAATGAAGCAGAAACGATGCTCAACGAATTGAACGAAGCAGGGAAGAGAATAGGACAGCGAATAAACATAAGGAAGACATAGTTCATGAAGAACGCTTACTGTGAGGACGGAGGAGTCTAGACTTCTGCGATATCTCTGCATCGCTTCCACGTTTAAGACTGCCAATGGAGTAGCTGTCGGTGAAGCAACCCTTCCAATTTGGAGGGATCTAAGACCTTGTTGAGCCGGCAAGCACCATCACCTCCCGAACTCGAGCACGTTCATAGGCCGACATGTGCGGTCAACGAGAAGCCATCGACCGAGTCGGAAGTTCTAGTCTGTAATCGAAAAATGAAGAATGGAAAATCTGGAGGAGACGACGCAGCGCAAAAATGCTGAAATATCTTCCTCCGTCTGGCATTCGTAAGATGACAAAGATCACCCGTTCAGTATGGATAGACGAAAAGATACCTGATTCGTGGACACACGCTATCATAATTCCCCTCCACAAGAAGTTATCCGTCACGGACCCTAGGCATTATCGAGGAATCTCTTTGCTGCGGGTTATGTACAAGGTATTGGAGCGCATTATCCTGGACCGACTCATTAAACATCGCGAAGAAACTAGGCGCGATGAGCAAGCTGGCTTCCGTCCTGGCCGATCTACGACTGACCAGGTGTTCTTCGTCAGGAGAGTGATCGAAATCTGGCAGCGGCATTCGAAGCCAACGTTTCTGGACTTTGAGGCCGCGTTCGACTCTCCTCATCGAGGCCATCTTCTCAACGCGCTCCGCGCCGATAGAGTACCAGAAAGGTTCGTTCGCTTGCTTAATGACATGAATCAACAACTGCTGCAGTTCGAACACCAGCCGGGTATAAAACACTATTCGGTGTGGTAACTGGGGTAAGACAAGGGGCAGTGGCAGGACTCTTTCTGTTCAACTTCGCTATCGACGGCATCATGCGAAGAACAGTCGATGAGTGTCCTGCCGGCATCGTCTTAGCACCATCAGGGTGCCCCTTGACATCTCGAGTACGCTGACGATGTTGTTATAATCGCGGAAAGCACTACGAAACTTCAACATGTTGTCAACCTTGTATCGAAGCTGGCTTCAGCCTATTGTCTACATCTACGCCCTGATAAATGCAAGAAGATGTGGATCTCTTCAAGACCTCGAACGGGAATCAGGATGGATGGACAGTGATAGAACTCGTCGATGAGTTTTGTTACCTGTGCTGTACGCTGAAGAACAACAGCAGCTACGAGAAAGGTGTTCAGCAGAGATGTGCTAATGCCATTTCCGCATTTAACTCCCTAACGAAATGGCTGTAGTCGACCTCCATCACCAACGAAGTCAAGCTGCGAGTCTACCTATCCGCAATTCGTCCCATCATGATGTAGGGATCGGAGGCTTGGGCACCATCCACAATGAAGATCTTTACACAGAAATTATGTAGTATACCGACGGATGACACGTGGAAGATATCAACATCTTGCACCGCCATCGAAAGTGGCTAAAGTTAATCGTCTTCGCTTCTTTGGTCATATATTAAGGAGACCGGCAGATCGCCTTGTTCAACGAGTTCTGAGGAATTTGTCGGGTTCGAGCTGGAAGAAACCACCTGGCCGAAAACGGATGGAAGTGGTGAAAGAGAACCTGAGGACACTCGGCGTGGATTGGCAGTTCAGGCGAGACGTAAGGTTTAGCAGAATATGGAATAGCGACGAATGGATTGATTCTGTGCAAGCTCTCACAGAAGATCGAGAAGGTTGGGCAGAGCTGTGTTTAAGGACGGCACACCTCGGCGAAGATGCGGGTAATCGCGTCAGGCGATGTCATCAGCCCACTGATTGAGTCATGTCAGTAAGTCATGTGTATTTGTACTAAATTTTATTTTGTATGTGTTAGTTGCAAGTTGCATAATTAGTAGATTTAATGATAGCTACAGTAGAAACAATTATTTGAACATTTGTGACTCTTAATTTTATTACTTATTAGTTACATACTTAGATACTTAGATGGCCCGTCTTCACTGGACGTGCGAGCCCCAGTATCTCTTCCACTCCTTTCGTTCACTCGCCATTGTCATCCAAAATGTTCTCATGTTTCGCGAGTGACGTTGACGAGGTCCTTGAACCGTATCCTGCTGAGCTCTCAGCTGGTCTATCTGTTTAGCAAACACACCTCGTTAGAATCCTCGATAACGTTTAGCTTTTCTTGGGCTCCACTACAGCGTTCTTTTAGTCCATCAGTCGTCGATTCTTCCCATGATGTGACCGGCCCATCTATGCTTTGCTTTCGATACATATTCCGCTATGTCGCGAATACGCGGCATTCCTCTTAAGTCGGAGCTGCGAAGACCGGCTAGATGTTGTGTACGCTGGTTAAACTTCAGAAGACATCTATTAAGGCTTCTGTGGGTAGTAAGTAGCTTCCTAGACGTGGCAGCGGTATCTGCCCACGTCTCCGCTGCATAACAGAGCGTTGGAAGAACTGTCGAGTCAAATAGATGGGCACGAAGATCTTGGTCCGTCAGTTGACCCGTAACTTCCCTGGCGGGTGCGATTGCTGCCCATGCTGCTCTCATTCTTCTATTCATTTCTTCCTTCAAGTCGTTTTCCATGTTCATAGCACGTTCGAGGTATACGTACGACGAAGTTCCCACCATTTGGGTGCCTTCAAGTTTTACTCCTCCGTCCTCACAGTAAGCGTTCTTCATGAACTATGTCTTCCTTATGTTTATTCGCTGTCCTATTCTCTTCCCTGCTTCGTTCAATTCGTTGAGCATCGTTTCTGCTTCATTGGTACTGTTCGAAAAGAGAACGATGTACGGTTGCGCATTGCAACGATACCTCTACACCTTTACTCATTCAGCATTGTTCTCTCTTCTTTTAAACTTTATGGACTATTATGTTACCGACATGGATAGTAGAAGGATGTTGTCAGTTAAACTAGATCTTTTTTTTTTACAAAAAAAAAAAGATTTCGTGTAACCCTACAAATTGGAGCGATGGGAATTTAACCAGAACTTTTGAAACTTCTTGGTGATGTACGTATTTTGTACAACAAAGAAGGTTTTGTTAAGTGGCATCGTGAGCTCACGAAGTGTCAGGTGCGCACATCTCCTTCCACTGTGTCCTCCCCTTTTCTTGTTCACTTTATCCTATGCGTGTCCTTTTCTTTTCTAGAGGGATATCTATCTAACAGTTATTGAGCTCATAAGTTGTACTCATGGTGAATGTACAACCTAAATCCATTGAGCACTGTAAAAAAGATGACTGTGTTCATTGTTCATTCAAAAATCCGATGCTCAAATTTCGATAGAAGTACATTTCACTCGAATTTTGAAGATGTCGAAGAGAATTTGAATCTAAAAGTCCTGTGGACCCAACCACCTCGAGACACAAGGAATATAAAACAGACAAAAATATAGCTTCCGAAACGGGCTGAAACTTGCTTGGGAACGTAAATTACGAGATGTCTCAGCAAATAGAGAAGAAAAAATTATATATATATATATATATATATATATATATATACATATACATGTATATATATATATATATAGTGTTATAAATATAATGACGGGCTTACTCTGTCACATTTGCGTTAGTCACGAAATTCCATAAAGTGTGAGATGAGTGAAACTTCGTCGAATTGATGCAATAATTCCAAATGAATTTGCCAAGAAGTAAATGAGATGCAGCGAACCGTTTCATTGCCCGTTTCATTGTCAAAAGCAAATATTGCGTTTCATATATGTGTACTCCACATTTATACCCTTGCACAATTCCTTCAACAAGTTCGTGACACCCTTCCTTTGAAAGTTAGAAAAACGTATGGAAACGGATGTTTAAGTAGTAGCCAACAGTTAACGTGATCTGAGGTAGAACTTTATCTTTATCAGTGCAATGATGACGTTCCCGTCATTTCATTTCGGCATATCATTCTATGCCGATTGACGGTAAAACGGGAGGAAAACCAATACTTCGAATAATTTTTAAAATTGTGGTGGTATGGAGGGAGTATAGGTGTAAAGTCAAATCTGAGTGCGCTCCAAATGCAGTACTGCTGCATCTAGGAGTATATATATATATTATATCTATATATATATATTATATATATATATATATATATGTATAATATTTATAATATATATAACTACGGATAGTTTACAGCACTCGATTTCATACGTCGCCATCAACTTGAGGCTGGGAGTATGACTCTTGGCGAGGGCCAATGTGCTGCAGCCATCGGAACCAATTCTGCAACCCTGTGAGAGAGCTGTCCCTCAACGCACTCCTAGCCGCTGCAACGCCGCAGCGGGCCTAGTGTGTGATCATGCATGGGCACCAGTTTTTTTTTACTTCGAACGTTAATAACGTCATTTACCGCTCGACAATTATTGGAATTACTTGTCAGCCCTTAACATTTTTCGTTTTTCAGAGGAAGCCAATATGTCTGAGCGACATATTGACATAAGTCGCAGCAACTACTCCGTTATTGACAATGAGTTTGGAAATATGAGAGACCGATTCGAGGCGGAAATGCGACGTGTCGAAGATGAAATGAAGCGCCTTCGTCAGGAGTTCGAAGGTGTGTGGACTAGAGTTAGATTAGTTTTGTTTTCTGTAATTTATCGTTACACTGCTTAAAAAAGAACCCTGAGTTATGGATAAGCCTGCAACGAAACTGCTCTACTCAAAAAAGAAGTTTCTATTGAGATAGGCAATAAAGGCTTGCATTGTTCCCATTATAAATAGGCTGTGAATTATCCATGAAGAACAAAATCTTCATTGGACAACATCTTGTGTAATATTTAGTTACATTCGCTGTTTTCCACCCAAGTTTTTGATTCCTCAGGAAGTCTTTGTCTTTCTTATTGAAAAGAGTAATCCTGAAGGAATTTGTTTTTCTCATAAGCAGTTTCATTGTTGCAAAGAATGGAACGGACGGTTCTCTGAAACCCATCCAAAACCAACTCCATGAATTTTTGCTGAGTGACTTACCTGACTTATTCGGGGGGCTGATATCATCGCCTGACGCGACTACCCGCATCTTCACTGACGTTTGTCGTCCTTGAACATGATTTTGCTCAACCTTCTCGATTTTCTGCGAGAGCTTACACGGAATCAATCCATTCGTCGCTATTTTACGTCCTGCGAAACCTTCCTCTCCTGAACTGCCTGTCCACGACAAGTGACCTCAGGTTGTCTTTCACCACTTCACCGGAAAACTTCCGTCTTTGCCCAGGTGGCCTTTTCCAGCTTGAACTCAACAAACCTTCTTGGCGGTGCAAGCTGTTGATATCTTCCATGTGTCATCCGCCGGTACACGACACCGATCTCTGCCTAAACCTTTTTATTGTGGAATACCCTAGACCAAAAGTAGCCAAGCAGCCGTCTCAGCAGCTTCTTTCCCGTGCAATCAAGCCTCTCCATCATTGTATACGGTTCTTGCGAAGTATCCGATTCGATCATGATGGGGCGAATTGCGGATAGGTTCGCAGCTAGATTTCGTTGGTGATGGGGGTCGACCAGAGGCATTTTGTTAGGGAGGTAAATGCAGAAATGGTCTTAGCTCATCTTTGCTGAATATCTTTCTCATAGCTGACGTAGTTCTTCAGCATATAGCTCAGGTAACAGAACTCATCGACGAGTTCGATCGCTGTCCATCCATCTTGATTCCCGTTCTAGGTGCCGAAAAGATCCACACCTGCTTGCATCTATCAGGTCGTCAACGTAGTCCGTAGGCCGCAGCCAGCTTCGATACAAAGTTGACAACATGTTGAAGTTTCGTACTGCTTTCCGCGAATATAACAGCATCGTCAGCGTACTCGAGATCAGTGAAGGGGCACCCTGATGGACACTGACCGACTGTTCTGATGCTGATGTTATCGACTGTTTCTGACATCATGTCATCGATAGCATAGTTGAACAGGAAGGGTCTTGCCACTACCCCTTGTTTTACTCCATTGAAAAGCTCAAAAGGTGTTGTACATCCAGCTGGTGTTCGAACTGCAGCAGTTGTTCGTTCGTTCATGTTATCAAGCAAGCGAACTAATTTTCCTTGTACTCTATCGGCGCTGAGCGCATTGAGAAGACGGCTTCTATTGAGAAGAGGAGAGTCGAAAGCGATTTCAAAGTCCAGAAAGGCTAATTGCATTGGCTTCGAATACCGCTATGATGATATATAATTCTATAATAATAATAATAATAATATATAAATATAAACTAGAGTTCTTGAATCCTCCAATGTTTTTGATAACCCCCTATTTCTTGCGCATAGTCCCATGTGCTATTGTTTGGCGAGTGAAAGAACAGCACTGCACCTTTTGGACTTTCATCACACTCCCTGCCATACATCAGTTTTCTACCATATCATTCTATCATACCAGTATAGCACGTATGTATCACACCCACCAGACCCGTCCTCGTGACACCCTACTCTACCACTGTCCTGGCTTGAAGGAAACCTAGGCCTACGCTAACCTAATCCAAGTATACGTCGAGGATTCATCTCTTACTAGACACGTGGTCTACTAAATTTGAGAATTGCGCCATTTCGCTGCATAATTCTGAGCCGTTAGGTGCAAGACAGAAGGTAGACATCGACAAGCCAAAATTCATTGTGGAGATAAATCCCCATGCCGGCACTGCAGAGTCATCACGCTAGAATTGAGCACTGAAGATCTTACGATGAAAGCCAAGAAGATCGAGTACGTCTTTGGACTAACCGAGGTGAATGATACCGGCCATTGAAAGCCCTCTGTGACAATAAAGAGGAACTATTTCTAGGAACATGCAACAGTAAAGAAGTTTGTATCCTCATCTTCACGAGTATGGCATGCCAGCTCGGATAATCATTGTCGCTAAGGGCAGTGACAGAGAAGCTCCAGTAGATTTTCGAACAATGCCTTTGATCATTCCTTTTCTAAGCAGTAAGCGATGGAGTGTGTCTTAAGGAGATTTTTCGCTGTTGCTGACTAAATAGCTTACTCTGGCTAAATATCATCGATCATACGCCATCACCGACAAGATGAAAAGATACTGATTTTTACCAATAATCATAGGACGTTGAAACATTGGAACAACACAAAACATTGTAAGCGTTTTATATCACGCCCAAAAGTCCAATCATGAATCGTAAAGAAGAATGCATCGCAGTGACCAACGAGCTGGCGCCATATGGAGACCTTTGCGGGTTTTGACCTACGGGGTCAGAGGCGGGGGCATCGTTACTAGTTACTACTAGCGGCGAAACTCTAACAACTATTGGTCTGCTGACATCACGATTTGTGGCTATCAAGCTGAGCGCTATGGTGGTCTGCCTTTCTGACCTTTGAATAATCTGTTTGCTAAGCCATATCTTGTGGGATGACGAGGTGTTTGAGAGAGTAGATTACACGTGTCTTTGATTTTTCCAGACTCTGAAGAAGGCGACGACGCCGAAACGTTAGCCAGAATAAAGATCAATAACAATCTTGGTTCTGGCGAAAAAGTAGTACACAATCATAGGACATTTTTAGATATGTTAGAATATAGTTCACGAGCTGCTAGATCATTTTGGAAAATTAAACGCTTCCATTGGATTCCTGATCGAAGTTTTGAGGAGAAATAATATTATGTGAGGTGATCTCAAATTTGTAACCGTAGGAGAACCAAGAGAAATCCTCACGTGAAATATGAGTAAAAGATGCATTTAATAGCTTCAAATTAAGTATAGGAAAATTCTCATGGAAAATGAAGAAAATTTCAGTTTTCGAAAGTATGAGGGTGAGGATAAAAGGGTATGGATTACCGCGAGCTTTTTTTACCCAAAGTTGTCACCTCTTGAAATTTACGAGTAATGTTGGTATGTGGAAAAGGTGAACAAACTAGAACGGAAGAAAGTGATAGAAAGCTGGTCGCATGGATAAAAAAGAGGTACTTGAGAGAGGGATAAAGATGAGCTCTTTTAGGAACATCGAGGAAGTAGTAAGGAAGATGAAGAGCCTGTATCCTCCTCTTGGCGCTGTCAGCATTGAACGCTATAGCAAACAAACAGCACGTTTTTATTGTATAAATGATTATGAGGTGATAAAGGGCCAGCATAGCGGGATCTAACTGTCCATGTACAAAGCCGTAATCAGCGTGTAGCCGGGTCAAAGGGATTCCACTTGTGGTACAATTGCTCAAGAAGTTTCCTTGCAGTGAGACCCTCTGTGACTTAAATCGAAAAGCGGAAAAAATGGGTAGTCGAATTCTGGCTCTTCGAACGCAGTCGCTTCCTCATTTGCACAATTATTCAGGTCGTCGCAATCCGAATGTAACTACAATGCAGACGAATTTTTTTTTTACTGCTGTTTTCCGTTGTACCAGGTTTGTATCTCATCAACCTAATGCAGACCACTGCACGATGGAGCACTTTCTGATTTGTACATATTTGTATAATGTTTTCTTTCATAAAGTGACCGAGATGCACATACCTTCTCGGCGTGGTACATACACCCTTTACTTCACCCAAAGAGATAGGTGCTGGTGCATTTACCTTCTTTTTCTTTCTCGCATTATGAACAGATTTGGCATCTTTTGTACTTTAATCTTTTCTCATGTAAGAATAGAATTAGACGTTTTGGTTTAACAAGCGTAACTTCGTTTCACTCGGTCACTTGTATCAGTTGATGATGTTATGATTTTTTTTAGGTATTTATAACCTTGCGTGTTCTTGTTTTGCAACACGCGCAAGCGACTGGCTTTGCCAGCCTCTCGCGCCAAAGTTCTTTCCAAAGCATAGATACATGATAAATCAGTGCATTCCTTCAGGACATTTAAGAAGCGAATTACAGAAGTTAGTAGATTTTCTAAAGAAAATTGAAAAGTTTGGACGTTCCTTGGTGTATGTAAACATTTTGATCGGGATATGTGAAGAATTCGGCCTGTAAATTTTCAGCGTCTCTGTATTAGAAGTCTGTCAAAATCAATATGCATGAATAATTTGTAATTTCTTAAGGAGGGAGTGGGTGCAGCGCAGTCGGCAAGGTTTCGTTATGGCTGAGCGGTCGATTGTAGGTTGGAGTCCGTGCAATTGCCAACTAAGCGTTTCATCCTTCGAGGTCGATGAAATGGTGCCAGACCTGTTTGGAAGGATAAAAACAGTGACATATAGCCTTGCCCGCGTAAGTCATTGTGAGGCTACAGATACGTTTATAAAACTTAAGGGATCCTGAATTGAAGAACTTGCAGGGGCACCCCCATAGGGGTGCGTATCGTTAGGTACCCGCAGCCTCCGCGACAACCTATCCTTAGGGGAAACGACCGGCAGCGGCTTTCGTTAATTGCGCTGCGCAGCAGTTAGTAGTGTCAGCACAGCATTGCGCTGCGTTTACCTTATGTCTCCCTATCACATCGTCCATCTTCGGCCTTCATCGTCTAATGAGGGGCGGAACATGCTTCGCAAGAACACGCTATCCCTAGTATTGTTTCTGTACGGAGTATCGATCACTTACGTATAGAGGTACATCGAACGACTGCACACGAAATACCGGAAATAGATAATGATAGTGTTTTATTGGTGTAAAACAAACAAATCGAAACTTTTACAGACTATTGCAGTACCTTACGTGCATTAAACACTCTGTATAAGTACAAATATATCTATGTCTTACTTTTTAACTTTTATTCTGGAACGTTTTCAGCTTCATTTATGTTTGTGATGCTGTTTTGTTCTTGTACAAATCTTCTACGTCTTGCTTTATTTTTAGCATTTTGATTATCTACTTCTTCCCACTTTCTACGTTGCCACGTTGTTGCCTTTTTGTTCTTCGAACTTTACTAGAAGTCCTCTTCCACGTTGTTGCAATACAAACACGGCACATGACTTCAGTGACGTGGTGATAGATGGGCGTGGCTTAGTGATCACAGCTAGTCTAAGATATGCCTGCTCTAGCCTACCGACAGCCTCTTCTGCAGGCACTTATTCGGCTGCGGGTTCCTAACGACCCCCCCCCCCCCCCTACGCAATAGCCGCCTTCAGATAAAACCGTACACAAGTTTTGTTTTTCTCGCATTCCAAACACTCTGAGTGGTAGATTACGAGCGAAAAATGCAGAAACGTGTTGAAACCTACCACTTTCCTGCGTTTTTCGGTGCTGGTAGGCACGATTTCATCTAGACACGTATATTCACGATCAGAATTGTTGACTACCCCAAGACCCAAGTGTCATCCACTTACTTATGTTACGAACGGAGAAACTCTATCACCTCTCCATGTAATGTTCCACGTTTTAGCCGCCTTGCTTGGTTCTTCACAAGAGTGCGTGTAGAGAACAGGGTCAAGCGTGGTGATGGAACACGATCCTCTCGAATACGACTGTCCACTCCCTTTTTTTTCTTCTTAGCCTCAGTTGCTGCCAATTCAACACATTGGAAATTTCGTGTGTTTCGAAGAACCAGAGTCGAAAATTTGCATAGGAACAAATGGGAAAATCGGTAATTGACAGAAGCGAAGAGGCACCAAGTAGTAGAAGAAACAAGAAGCAAATTTGCTGAAATGTTGTTGAAACATTGGTGTTGAAATATTTTCATTTTTATTCTAAAATATTTTAAAATAGTGATTAAGGTACAAAATACGACAAGGAAAAGTGAAAGTACATAGATGGATTTATAGAAAAACAAAAAACAACTAAAAGGTCGACATTCTGTTCCCACAATATGACCATGGGACGACGCAGCTTCGACACCCCGCTGAGTCAAACTTTCCCAAGAGAATTCGAAACTTGAAACCACTTTTGAAAGACGAAGAATATAATTCTATATAGTTCTCAGCTGTTTAAAAGTGGATTTATTGGAATTTAATGACCAAAAAAAGCTCAGTGCACATTGATAAGTCTGGGAGATCGCGAATAACTTCGTCATAGGAGGACCAAAACAAACATTTCAGGTAGCTTTTCAGAGAAGATTTGCGCTACAAAACAGTCATCGCTGCTTTTTTCCCACCCCTAGTCCTCCTAGTACAAAACGGAATTTTTCTCATATTTGTCTCATTAGTAATTTGGAAAGACTGGGAGGCCCTGGGAATCGAGTGATGCAGAGTTTTCCCATCCCAGAAGAATCCTAATCTTTTTGGAATTTTGATGGGACAAAAATGGGAAAAAAGGCGTTTTTCTCATCTTTGTACCATCTAAAATTTGGAAGAACTGCGAGAACTGGAAATTAATCGATATAGTGTCTGATAGAGAAACTCCTCCGCTACAAAATATTGGAAGACGATTTGCTTAGCACTGAGTTACTCTGACTTATTGAGTTTTATTCAAGATCAGAAAAATGGAACTGCGCTCTAGAAAATCACAAATGTATTCAAGTAGGGATATCTAAAGAAACTCCCATGTGCAAACTTTCTCCTTTTCGTACCATCTGCTTTTCCCAAGATTTAGATGCGACAAATCCAAAAAAAAGTGGAAGAAATTTAAATTTCGTCCCATCAAAATTCCAAAAAAATTAGGAGGTGGAAAAAAGCAGCGATATGACTGTTTTTAGGGCAAACCTCTGAAAAACTGCTATAAATTTTTTTCCTTCTAGCCCTCTTATGACGAAGTTATTCACGATCTCCCAGACTTAGCAAGTGCACAGAATCTGAGCTTTTTTGGTCATTAAACTCCATTAAATCCAGATATTAGCTATCTGTTCTGCAAAAATTTGACTCAGCGGGGTGTCGAGCCTGGGTCGTCCCGTTATTATATCGCCAATTCGTACATTTTCAAAGCAAAATGTTTGAGCTTCCATACTATCCTACTCCTGAAAATAAATTTAATGGTTTTTATGTAACTACTTAATATTATTTATTCTTTTGTATTGTTGTTATTTATTGTTTATCGTATTGTTTATTTTATAATGTATGTAATTATCTAATACTTCGTGATATTTTGTCCTGGCTATAACGGTATCCTCCCTTCACTACTGCCGTCCTCACACTTCCCTTCCCTTGCAACCCCTTGCCTCTACGACCCCTCGATCGGAAAATCCCGTCTCACGTTTGACCCTGGTAAAGAGAGTCCCGGTGGGTTTTCGAGCAAGCCCCGATCATTCCTCGGAGGAGCAATTAGCGATGGTGCGTATCCTAAAGAGATTCACCTTCGTTGCTACTTAAATAGCCGACTCTGCTTACCTACCGCTAATCATACGCTGCATCACCGACTAGTATATGATTCACGAGCTACCAAATTGTTTTGGAAAATCAGACACATCCACCGGGATTTTGTGGTATGAGGTGATCTCATATTTGTAACCCTGCCAGAAGCAAGAGAAATCGTCACGTGAAATATGAGGGAAACATGCATCTAATAGCTCCAAATGAGTATATGAGGATTTTCGTTAAAAACAGGAAACATTCCAGCTTTGAAAAGTAACGGCGCTGAGGAATATCACTATTCTGTAAGTCTCAAGTTTTTCTAAGTTGTAGGCTAATTTATTCCTGGAAAAGGAACCTTTTGTATCTCTCATATCTCGGAAGAAAAAGAGTTCATTTGACAATATTTCTCTAGATTCCTGAAGGTAATATCCAGAAAAAAAAACTCGCTTCCGTTCTCTTGTTAGAACACAACACGAGATGACACGTACGTCTAGCTACATTTTTGTTTAATTCATTCGATAGTTCCTATAAATAGCATCATTCTTCTTTGCTTATTTCTTTATAGATGTTCTCGTGTAGCTCTTTGCGTCTCTGTGGTCAGAAGGGCATCTAAGACGGTTGTTTGCGTCTTATGAACTCTATGAACTCTCTATGAACGGCGTATACCAGTCTGATTGCTACGTGCACGTGGTGGACCTGCTTTAACTGAACGCAATCAAGCGTTCGAGTGTACGCATTGGAACGTACATGGCGAAAGATTCCCATACATCTAAAAAAAAGCGTTGTCGTCCAGCACATCGTCAAAGCTCGTAACCTGAAAGGTCAAGTGCCTAAAGGGAGCATGGAATCTTTGGCAACAACCATTCGTTTCGTCACCCTGAGCAGCCAGACACTTTCGAGTGAACTTCAGCAAAGCGTCTTGTCTAGGCTTCTGCGATATCTCTGTGTTCGCTTTGCTGCACTGCACGAAATGACGGTGAGATGAGATGACGGCCCGTCACGGCATCGAAAATTACACTCTACTGCGGCGATGCTGATGAGAACAAAGTAGGTGGCTGCGCGATAGCCGTAGCTCTGGATCGTAAGTGCTCACGCACCTACGGAAACCGCTGAGGACAACAATAAGGACGCCTTCTATGATGAACTCAATGCGTTGATGTCTAAAATACCAAGCCAGCAGGTAGTCATTGTCGGAATCAACGCAAATGCGAAGTTGGGACTAGAACAACAATCCGATGTGCTAGAAAAATGGTATTATCCGGCGGAGCGCACGTCGGACAACGGTGACCGTCTGGTCGACTTATGCGAACGGACTGGCCTCATCATCACTTCCACGTTTAAGAGGAATCATCGACGCCATCAGCTCACGTGGCAGGGGTTCAACCCTTTTAACTCCTGAAGAGCAGCGCAAGCGGAAGATGAGGGCTCTCAAACTTCAGCACGACAACGTTCTGACGAGGAGCATTCCTCAGTCAGGTATCCGAAAATCAAGAGCTGTTTGGGACGTCGCGTTCGACTCTGACCACCGTCCAGTTCTTCTCAGTTTCAGGATACGGTTCCACAAGAGAAACCGAAGAGTTCCTCTCCAACCGAAATTCGACATGGCAGGTCTGAAAGACGAAGAATGCAGAACGGAATTCTTCTAAGTTGTCTTGTGTTGGAGTACAGACCAGGAAGCTTAGCTATGCGGATTCCTTCACAAAGCGCATTCGGGGCGCTGAAAGAGAAACGCTCACGGTTCTATTGCCGCGGAAGAAGTTTGCCTTTGCAGAGAAGAAACAAAATTCACGGATAATCCTTTATGCGCCGCCCGCAGCACTGGCGATTTCAGACATGAAAAGCGTGTGAGAACGGAGACCGCGAACGCGAGTGGACGTCAGGGATAAAGGTGTTTGTAAAGGCGCTTGAGAACAAGAAACCGCGGAAAGTTTATGTTGTACTAAAATAGTGTATGGCAAAATGGCAAAATGAGAAGATGTTCTCCAGCCCTCAACACTGCCAATTGAGTGGCTGTCGGTGGAACAACTCTTCCAACTTGGAGTGGTAACTTCAAGATCTTGCTAAACCGCCAAGAGTCATCAGTTCCTGAACTCAGGCACGTTGATAGACCCATATATGTGGGCAACAAGGAACCACTGACCGAGTCGAAGGCTCTGGCCTGTATCCAAAAGATGCAAAATGGAAACGGTGGAGACGATGGAATCAGCGCAGAAATGCTGAAATATCTTTCTCCGTCTGGGATTCGTGGGATGACGAACATCATCTGTTCAATATGGATAGACGAAAGGATACCTGACTCGTGGAGACACGCTATCATAATTCCCCTCCACAAGGAGTTATCCGTCATGGACCCTAGAAATTACAGAGGAATCTCTGCTGCGTGTTATGTACAAGGTTTTGGAGTGGATTATAGTGGACCGACTTCTCGAACATCGCGAAGAAACAACGCGCAACGGGTAAGCTAGCTTTCGTCGTGGCCGATATACGACTAACCAGGTGTTCATCGTCAGGAGAGGTGGAAATCTGGCAGCGGAATTACAAGCCAATGCAATTAACGTTTCTGGACTTTGAAGCCGCTTTCGACTCTCCTTACCGAGGCCGTCTTTTCAACGCGCTCAGCGCCGGTGAAGTACGAAGGAGGTTCGTTCGTTTGCTTGATGAAATAAATCAACGAACGACTGCTGCAGTTCGAACACCACCCGGATGTACAACACCGTTCGAGATGGTAACTGAAGTAAGACAAGGGGCAGTGGCAACACCCTTCCTGTTCAATTTTGCCATCGACAACATTATGCCAAGAACAGTAGATCACTGTCCCGCCGATATCATTCTAGCACCATCAGAACGCTCTTTGACCGATCTCGAGTACGCTGGCGATGTTGTTATGTTCGCAGAAACCAGTACGAAACTTCAACATGTTGTCAACTTTGTATCGAAGCTGGCTGTGGCCTACGGACTACGTTGACGCCCTGATTGATGCAAACAGGTTTTTGGTACCTAGAACGGGAATCAGGGTGGACGGACAACCGATAGAACGCGTCGATGAGTTCTCTTACCCAGACTGTATGCTGAAGAACTACGTCAGCTTTGAGAAAGATATTCACCAAAGATGCGCAAAGGCCATTTCTGCGAACCCATCCGCAATTCCCCCCATCATGATGTTCGAATTGGATACAGATAATGGCCAGAAACGTATACAGTGATGGAGAGACTTGATTGCACGGAAATGAAGCTGCTGAGACGGCTGGTTGGCTACTTTTGGGTATTCCTCAATAAAGAGCTTTAGACAGAAATCGATGTGGTGTACCGGCGGAAGAGCTTGCACCGCCATCGAAGGTGGCTACAGAAAATCCTCTTCGCTTCTTTGGTCATATATTAAGGAGATTAGAAGATTGCCTTGTTCAACGTGTTCTGAGGAGTTTGTCGAGTTTGAGCTGGAAGAGGCCACCTGGCCGAAAACGGAAATTCTGGACTGAGATGGTGAAAGAGGACTTGAGAACACTCGGCGTGGATAGGCAGTTCAGGCGAGACGTAAGTTTACGCAGAATATATAATAGCGACGAATGGATTGGTTGTACGCAAACACTAGGAGAAGATCGAGAAGGTTGGGCAGTTGTGTTCAAGGACGGGACATCTCGGCGAAGATGCGGGCAATCGCGTCAGACGATGACATCAGCCCGCCGATTACGTCATGTCTACGAACTGCAGCGTGGCTTCGTCGAAGTATTTTCGCGTATCGTCCGTCATATCCACTAAACACGTAATGTTTCGGAGGCATTCGCGGAGAATCCGCTGGGACCCTCTTTACCGTTCCCCTTCTTCACCGCCCCTCACTACATGCTGTTGAACATGTTGCTTTCTTCTGTCCAAATGTTAAACCGTAGGCTTGATTGCGTACTCTATGTGGACATTCTGCCTGTGCGATGTAAGGCACGATTATGTGGAGGGCTAGTAGCATATTCAGCTCCACAACGATTCGCTTTAATTGTTCAAATTCGAGTGCGGCATTGTGTGCACGTGGGAACTGTGTACGTGTGTAGTGCAGGGTAGCCTTCAACCCACTTTCATTTCCACGTCTTTTATTTGACTATGACCACTTCACAAGCATTGCAGTCCAGTGGTTCACCGCCCCCGCGGGAAGTATTATCATTTCATCGAAGTTGTAAGCGATGATGTTCAAAATGCGACCATGAAGGGAAATAATCAAAATCAATGGCAAATACTTCATGAGATTTGTTTTGAGGTGAACTTTCGATAATGTATGAGGGCCGACAAGATCATGTTAAAGCTGTAATAGTTTTAAGCAGCAGGATGTCTTTGGTGTTCTTGTGGTTTCAGGCTACCGACCTGGTGCTCCTCCCCCGGCTATATCTAACCAAACGTATTCGCAGTCTGCACACAACGAGTCTCGTCGACAGGAACCATTTGGAGGGAAACCTTTGTCGTTGGGTAAGCGTTGTGTTGTTGTTGGTCTTTTCGAAATGTCTTTAGTAATCTCCAAGTCCTCTCTATTTGAAAACTCGACATTAGGAAATGTTTTTATGTTTTCTTGTTATTGGTTGGTTCTGGTTTTGGTGAAACTTTATTATTGACCTGACGTTCCGGCAAAATCCTCTTTATCAAAAGCGTGAAAATGGTTCGAAGTCTTTGATGTTACGCATATCCCATCAAAGTCCTCATCTCTTTTTGCAAAGCCTTGACATCGTTCTAAGTACACCACGCAAGAACTCCAAAACGGAAGCAAACTGACCAGTCTCATCGACTAGCGGGGTTGGTGAACCACTGCGTTCTTACAGGTTGTCTGTCACCTAAGACGAATGAGATCTGCGCACTATGCAGTATTCTTAATTACTGGTGTGTGGATAGTGTAAAGGAACTGCATGTAGGACAATCTTATAGCTCACAGAGTATTGCGAACGGCATAAAGTCATTTTTAATTGATAAGCACTCATTTCTGTTATTCATGGATGGATTCCAGAATGCTTCCAATGCTTTCCTAGTGAATATTTCTTCTCATGGGTCAATAGTGTACACTTCATCTCAAACTCTAATTCTTCATTCTTCATTTTCACTCTTTCATTCTTGTGGCACCCTAATGGTGTTATCGTGTTTCCACGCCTTTTACCAGCCAACTGTTCTTTCATATGCAGGCTTAGCATCCTTCCACTTTCTTCAATATAGATGGCATTACACGTCAGGCATTCCATATGGCAGGTGACTCCGATTTTCGCGCAATTTTCAGTTTTCTCGGATGGACAAACAGCGTAACACTCTGATACACATTGCCTATCGTAGAGTATTAAAACAAACTGTCGCTTGATGCTGTTGTTCGCGGTGTTCACTAATACATTATTTTGCAACTGTACTCGCAAAAGAACCCGGTTTATCGCAGTAGTTAAAAGTTAAAGCTAAGTCTTCAGGCCCATGATAAAGACGAAGTTGTCAAAAGGTCAGGCCAATAATAAAGTTTCAAAACTTCATTGGCATAACGGGAAAACGCAAATACCTGTCTTTAGTATTTGGCGCACCCTCGCTGATGTGAATCGAAGCCCCTCCATAGGCAAATACTAAAGTAGTGCCCATGCACGACTGTTTTTGAATCTTGGCATGTTGAATACGTAGCTTCTCTATTCACCAGCTTGAGCCGTAGCAAAAATTGGAATTGATCTTTATTAACAGTTAACGTCTCGGCATTATTGCCTTTGCATTTGCCTGGAAAATCAAAGCCATTCGTGATTTATCCTCTCAAGCACCTCATCACCTCACAGAAATCATGCATACGATAGGCAAACTCAAAGAACAACACATTGACTAGTACTTATCTCATTTGCCGAGTCTGGTAACATAAAAGATCGTCACGTATCACAACTATAAGTCACAAATGTTTCTAAAGGGATCGGACTTTCCGCTCCGTAGATCAAAATCCGGACAGATCTTGATATGGGGCTCGATCATTTGTTACTGCAATGCACTCATCCCTTCTGTTCATTTTTGGACTCTTGGCGGTTTTCCAAAATGCCTAAAGTGTTCTGCGTTCTATGAACTTGGACTCGATGGATAACATCGTCACTTCTGCCTCTATTTTGGGGTTTAATGATTTTTTCTACAGTGTGCTCCGATTGGGGTGGAGAGCTTAGGTTCTGCGCGCCCATCTGGATACTCTTTACTCCTTCCTCTCCCCGAATACACCATTCAGCTTTCTATTCGTCTTATATAATAGTCACCACACGTGAGACGAAGCACCATTCCTGATACCATGGAATCACCTCCTCTGCTATGTGAGCTAACCAGGCAGCTGGGAGTTGTGCAGGGTCGGTCATACGCACGATTACATACCAGCTGATACTTGTAGTTCGATGGTGGTATTTCCTCACCCTCCACGTTATTCTGTAGAATAGCTTGGCGTGGACAGCTTGGTACTGCTTCGCTCATATCATCAGATGTAAAGCAGACACTGCGGATTCTATTTTCTCTGTATTCTCGATTGAACGAAAGTCTTGGTCACCACTCGGGTCGTAAACAGCGATCTCGATGGCATGCTTTTTGGAGCCCATTTCTGCTCTTTAGGATGGTTTCATGTTCTTTTTTTTCTCGTGCTGCTTTTTGCATATTTTGGAGTTTTGGTCCTCTGATCGTACGGTTTCGAGATATGTGGAATGTCTTTTCTTTTTTTTTGTGGTTTTCACCCCGAAAGAGGCAGCGTATGCGAGTCTGATTCCTACTTGCTCGCGGTGACCCTGCTTAAACTAAATGCAATCAAACATTGAGTATACACTCTGGCCACGTACAAACTATTCGCATCTTCAACTATCCTTAAGCTTCTTATAATCTGCACAGTTGTATGGTGGAAGTTACGCAGGTATTGCAAGAAGGTGCTGTAGTCCAGACTGTCGAAACCCAACACAAATAGATCAAATGCTTAGAGGAAGCGTGGAATCTTTGGTAATGTTGTGGTGGATGTCGACACAGCCGAAGACGAGAAGCTATATTGATCCGGAACACAAGACATGTCCACACAAAAACAACAGGGTGGTCATGCAAGCATAACATAGCAAGCGAATAGCATGGTGAAATTCACATCCTACAACACCTCCCCTTTCAAGTTAACTCGTACCGAGTTCTTCGTGGGTCCACCTGTAGTCGGCGATGGGGTCGACGAAGGCGTTGCGGTCGTTGAGACGAGTCGGCTGTCGGCGTTGCATCATCGTTCTTGCTCGCGGAGTCGAGTAGGGGTAGGTCGAACACATCCAAGAAAGTGTTAGTCGCAGTTGTACCGATCCTGGATCGCAACTGGTTTAGATCGCAACTGGCCGAGTCCATACTTCGTTTCCACAGCGAACAGTGTAGGATGTGTTTCCAACACGGTGTGTGATGAAACCGGGAGTCCAAGTAGGTTTCTGGCCTCGATAACCCTTGGCAAAAATCGCGTCGTTGATCTCGAAGTAGCGGCGTCGTGCTCCATTTAACGATTGAATTGAGATTCCATTTTGAGATCTCGTGTACCGTTTGTGCGATCTCTAGAAGATAACATTAGATCGAGTTCCGTTCGCAGTCGGCGTCCCAAGAAGGCTTCGGCAGGTGAACGCTGGTTAGGTGCAGACGGGCAGGGAGTGGAGCGATGTGCCATCAGAAACGTCTGTAGTGTGTCCACTGTTGGTTCCTCCCCCTTCAGCTTGGCAAGTCCTCTTTTGAAGGTGTCCACAAAACGTTCTGCTTGTCCGTTGCTTTGTGGATGGAACGGCGGCGTGCGAATGTGCAAGATTCCTCGGGAACGGCAGAAAGAAGCGAACTGAGACGACGTGAACTGCGTTCCGTTGTCCGTGACGAGCGTCTCTGCATTTCCGAACTTGGCAAAGATGCACTTCATTGCTTGGATGGTAACCGTTGAGGAGATCGAGGACATCTGGACGATTTCCGGCCACTTGGAATAGGCGTCCACGATGAGTAGATAGTATCGTCCTTCCATTGGTCCAGCGAAATCAGCATGAACTCGAGTCCACGGCGAGTGCGGTTTCGGCCATGAATGTAGTTCAGACTTGATCGGATCCTTTGCCACGGATGCACATCTTGGGCAGATCTTGACGAGTTTTCTGATGTTCGAATCCGTAAATTCGTAGGCCAATAGACAAAGCTTCTTGCAAGCATTTTCATCCTTGTTTGGCCTGGATGAGCTTTGTGTAGTGCTGAAAGAACACGATGTCGAAGTGATTTTGGAATCACTATGCGGGATGCAGTGAGCAGACATCCTTTGACTGTCGTCATGGTATTTCTACGGTTGTAGTAGTGCCACAGAGGAGAATGGCAGTTGACCTTGGGCCAGTTTCTGGACTTCGTATAGTTGATCACAAGCTGGATAAGACGATCGGCTTGCGTAGCAGTCCGAATGGATTCGGCGGATACTGGAAGATGACAACAGTTCTCTGAGAACTCAGAAGTGACATCAGTATCTATTGGGGCGATCACGTACTCCTTCGGTATCGATGATTCTGACGAGATGAGGCGTGAAAGAGCGTCCACTTGGCCGAAATCCTATGTATAATCCTCGATAGTGAAGCTGTAGTTGAGCAGCATTGTGGCCCATCGCTGAAGACGGTTGGCACTGTAGACCAGAACTCCTTTCTTGCTTCCGAAGATTGCCAAAAGTGGTTTGTGATCAGTCCTCAGCGTGAAATGTCGTCCATGGATGAAACGATGGAACTTCTGCACGGCGAAAATACGAGCGAGCGCTTCCTTTTCAATCTGGCTGTAGTTCTTCTGTGGTTATGTCAGGCAACGGCTTGCGTGATAAATGACCTTCGCGCATCCATCCGCGAAGCGATGTGAGAGGATTGCTCCCATTCCGTAATTTGAAGCATCAGCGGCAACGATGATCGAAAGACTTGGGTCAAAGTCGGTCAACAGAAGATCCGAGCTTAGGATTGCCTTAATCTTGTCGAAAGAAGACTGACACTCCGGTGTCCATGTGTAGACAACATCCTTTTTCGTAAGTGTGTCCAAAGGAGCGCGTAGATTGCGGAGATCTTTGACGAAGTTTTCGTAGAAGTTGATGAAGAAAAGAGCGAAGTTGACTGACGTCCTTCGAAGCGGGCATCTTCTAGATAGCTTTGATCTTTCCAGGATCGGGGCGTCGTCCTTATGCGTTGATGATGAACCCAAAGTAAGTGATCTTCGTCTGCAGGAAAGCACATTTGTCGAGTCGAATGCGGAACCCGTAGTCTTGAATCTGCTTGAGTACGGCCTCTAGTCGGGCATTGTGTTCGCTGATGGTTCTACCAGTAACCAATATGTCGTCGAGATAGGCGGCAGTTCCATCTAATCCAGCGATAAGAGTATCCATACATTGTTGGAATATACCAGGAGCTGATTTCACTCCAAATGGTAGTCGGTTGAAGCGATACAGTCCACGGTGCGTGTTGATAGTGAGTAGCTGCTTTGAGACGTCGTCCACTTCCAGTTGGAGATATGCTTCGGCTAAGTCGAGCTGTGAAAAGTAGCGTCCTCCGTTGAGTTTCGTGAAAGTGTCCTCTGGGGTTGGAAGCGGATGCTGGTTTTATTCCAGTACATCGTTCAGTCCGGTTGAGTAGTCTGCACAGAGGCGGATCGATCCATTTTTCTTCTGAACGACAACGCTGGGTGCTACCCATTCTGAGTGATCAACAGGCTCCAGCACTTGTATAGACACAAGTCGATCGATTTCGGCTGAAATCCTTGGCATAGCAACATAGGGCACCGGGCGAGCCTTCAGGAAGACAGGGTTGGAGTCAGGCTTCAGAGCGAGTGTAGCCTTTCACTTTGTACAATATCCCAGTCCAGGAGCGAAGACTGCTGGGAACTTCTTCCTCAGGTGCGTAGCGAGAGAAGAATTCAAGGTGCTGAGCGTCCTTGAGGAGATGTTGCAGATGGAGCCTTCTGTCAAGTGGAGGAACAGTGACTCGTGTTGGGCGATCCAATCTAAGCTCAACAGCGACGTTGTGTCGGCTACATGGCAAGTACCATATCCTCGATGACCATCAATGATGAAGTTGCATTCGCAGCATCCGCGAACATTGATCGATTCGTTGTTGGCAGACTTCAGTGTCAGACGGGGTGATTGCAGCTTTGGTCGACCCATGGAGGTTCAGTCTGCAGTGCTCAGCAATGCTACGTCTGCTCCAGTATCAAGGCGCATGCGTACTGTCTTGCCATCAATCTGTATTCTACGGTAAATGCGGTTTACAGCGACATCAGCACGAGTCGAAGCTATAGTGATGGTGTTGGCAGATTTCCGCTTCTTCTCCGGGAAATTTTTGCAGAATCCTCGCTTGTGTCCAGAGCGTCTGCAGTCGTGGCTCTTGTTTACGAATGTGCAGTCTCTGGACCAGTGATTGGCTCCACAACGAAAACAAGGACGGCGGCTCACGATTTCGACTCTTTTGCGAATCCACGACGTTGATGTGCGGTACACTTGATCGTTCGAGGAGTGTGGCATCCTGACGAATGTCGAGAAAGTGCTGGACTTCGGCAGCAAGCTCCTTTAGCGTGGTTTGAAGGTTGTCCTCCATCTTGCGAAGGGCACGAGCGCGAACATCGGCATCTTGCGGGGCGACGAGTCCACATATCCATACGAGGCATTTCATCTGCTCAGGTGTGACGTCACTGAACTCAGCCATGGCATGGCGCTGATTGACCAATCCGGTGTAGTCGCGAAGACTTTCCTCATTTCGCTGTTTTGAGGTAAGCGTAGCGTTTCGCGAATACTGACATATTATGTCCGAACAATTCCTTCAGAACAGCCACGGTGTCCGTTAAGGGAACATCGCATGCTCTTTTAGGGAGAATGTGGTTCGTGAAACGGGCATATGTGACGGCGTCGAGTTTGGAGACGATTAGTCGTGCTTTTGCTGCATCGTCCAACGTAGCACCGTCTTTTGAGATTACATCCTCGTAGCGGTTGTACCAGACCTCGAATGTACAACCATTTTTCGGATCGTACACGAACTCAGGCAAGCGTGTCGATAGAGAATTTGTGACGAATTCGGCCGTGGCGATGGGTGCTGTTGGGACGGCTGGGTGTGAAGCAGAGGCCATCTTTTCCATACGCTTCATCAGCTCAGTGAACATTTGCTGCTGAGCCTTAGTTTGGGCTTCCAATATGGTACGCAGAGTTTCAGCGTCAATTTTTGAGTTGCTGTTTGGTGCGCGACGCTACCGCAGTAACAGCTAATCGATCGGGCTCACAGCCTCGGCCGAGTTGGACCACTCGCCTCGACCAGCCGTTTGACCGCCCTTAGAGCCGGGCTGGAGTTCTTGAGCAAAAATAGTTGTGCTCCGCGCTGTAGTCCGCTGATCACCAGTTGTTGTTGATGTCGACACAGCCGAAGAAGAGAAGCTTTATTGATCCGGAACACGAAACATGTCCATACAAACAACAACAGGGTGGTCATACAAGTATGCGTCGTATACAATACGGGTCTACACTAAGCGAATAACATGGTGAAATTCTCATCCTACAACACTATCCAATATTCCTTTGTGCCGCAGAATCTCGATGTTTCGAAGCAGTGTCCTCTGTCACGTCTTTTTTGGATTTTGTCTTATCGGGTGCTACTTCCGTCGGCCTAATTATATCTTGACTCGCTGCAGCTGCGTAACAGGTAGGAGTCACCGACAATTTTTCAAGCGGAGTCTTGATGAATTCGACGCTCTGCTTCATGCTGCGAATGTCGTCGCTCTGGTTACGGATCTCTTCTTTTATTTCCGTATAATATTGCCCCCACGGATCTCCCTCACTAAAGGAATCAAGCCGGTTAGTCGCGAGGCTACGTGGCGCGTCCCCGGGTGGCGGATAGGGGGCTAATCGCGGGCCAAAAAAGACCTTGTGCTTGCCCAGAGACGCAGATGGATTCAGGGGATCCCTGTTTCTGCTGAGCCAGGACTGAGTAATGACATCCTTGTATCCCGCACGTCGGTCAGGCCAAAAGCCTGCAATCAAGTGAATGGGAGGTGCAAGGGAGGCGGTTTGGAGTCGCCTCCAACAAATAAGCTCCACATGTCCACTCCGGGAGAACGGAAGTTCTTCCAGAAACTCATGGGACTAGAGGCTTGCAACCTGCCCATGGGTTTTAAAATTTTACGCAAAACAGTAATAAAAAAGAGTCTCCTGATTCCGGAGGAAAGCCTGGTACGGTAGCGCCAGGTAGGACGGGGTTGCAGGAGTCATATAAGCTACCGAAACGGAAAAGGACTAGGATGGCGATCGTACTTATAACGTACGTACGCTTGCATCGAAGATCTGATGTTGCTAGCCAAGAAGATCGGACTGGATATCTGACTGACCGAGACGAGACGACGTCAACCTCTCAACGCCGTATATGAAACTGGAGAAGAACTGTTCTTAGGAACATGCGACAGTAGAGGTGTTGGTGGAGTTGGCGTCCTCGTCAACACGAGTATGGCAAAGAACATCGACTCTTTCGAACAACTTACGACCCGAATCGGGCATCTGCGGATGAGAAGATGTGGTCCAATACTAGCTTTGACTATCTTCGTCGCTTACGCTCCAACATGAAGCTACGATGAAGAAGTCGAAGCTTTCTATATGGACCTGGAGAAGTTCTATCGAGAAGATCATGCCTTCTACAAAGTCATAATTGGCGATTCCAACGCCAAAATTGGCCCAAGAAGAACGCCGGAGGAACTTCACATCGGGACCCACGGTCTGCAGTGGAATGGCCAGGGGGAGAGACTCTTCGAGATCATCATGGCGACTAAGACCATCCATGGAAACTCGCAATTCCAGAAGTCCTCTCTACGCTGGACGTGGGAGTCATCCGGTGGAGGGTACCGTAATGAAATAGACCGTTGCATATATGTATATATATATATGTATATATATATATACATATATATATATATATATATATATATATACATATATGTATATATATGTATATATATATACATATATGTATATATATATATATATATATATATATATATGTATACATATATATATATATATACATGTATATATATGTATGTATATATACATATATATATATATATGTGTAGTTCACGCGACACTCAGATCTCGCAGTATATGGAGAAGTGAACGGATGAATAGATTCTGTACGAGCTGTAGATTGATTTATTAACAGCCCTCTGATTAGGTCGTCAGAAGTTTTGACTGTTATTGTTATTTATTCAGAAGTTTTGACTCCGGCTGATGACCTAATCGACCTAATTTTTTGTATGGTAGTGCTGATTGTTCAACGAATTCTGAGAAGTTTGTCGGGTTCAATCTGGAAGTGGCCATCTGGTCGAAAACGGAAGTTTAGGACTGAGGTGGTGAAAGAGGACCTGAGAACACTTATCGTGGATAAGCGGTTCAGGCGAGATGAACGGTTTCGCTGGATATGGAATAGCGGCGAATGGACTGATACTGTGCAAGGTCTCGCAGAAAGTCGAGAAGGCTGTGCGAAGCTATGGTCAAGGACAACATTTCTCGGCAAAGATGCGAGCAACCGAGTGAGGCAATAATATCGGCCCGCTGATTATGTCATAAGTCGAAGTTTTAAACTTTTTTCGTATGGTAGTGCAGAAACACCACAGAACGGAAGCGAACACCACGGAATGTCTGTGGTGTTCGCTTCCGTTCTGTGGTGTTTCTGCACTACCATACGAAAAATCTGAAATCCGGCTTTACCCGCCGTTCATGCTGGTAATTACATAATGTTTGCTACCACAGTTTTCTATTCTTTTCTCTTGCATGCTGTTCATATGTGTTTGTTTTTAGCTATGGAGAAAATAGACAAAGATGTAGATATATTCAGGTCAAAACGACATGAAACACGGTGTAGTTGCGTATGCGGCCGCGCTCGAAGCGGCGCGGTGGAGACAGTGTTTGGAATCGACGTGGGACCATTGCAAACTGCTGCAGACGGTGCTGGTAAAGGTCCCCACTTGATACTATCGGTACGCTCCACCGCGTCGCTTCGAGCACAACTGCTTACGCAATTGCATCGTGCTTCGTGTCGTTTTGACTCTTCTATAGTAAGGTTTTATGGTTTATTTTGCTCGTAAGACCCCTTTGAGATCACAGTTTGTAGGGATTTAATTTCTGTCCCGTTTTTGATGTAGTTGTGCATGGTTGTCCCCTTCCAAGTGCAAATTTTTGAATTTTACCATGATTCCGACAACAGCAAAAACTTATCACGCACAATGATAGGGAGAAAGAACGGGACAGAATTTGAATTTCTACAAGTTAAGCAGGTGAAGTGGCTTTAGGAGCAGGACAACCGATAAAACTAGAGGAGAACGACTTTTCTAGTATAGTACTAGTAGTTTTAGTTCGTTGCATAGATTTGGCGTCATGTTCAAAAGGATTCGCTGCGGCTGCACAGACGGTGGTTCGGAAGCGTCATAGACCTTCTGTTACTTTGAGGTCAATAAATTGCTTTCAAACTCATGTGCGAGAATAAAAGCATTTTCTTGCTACATCGACTGCTCCTGCAAGTCATTGCATAAGCTGCACATATGCTGCAAACCTCAAGGTGAAGTCGAACGCGTAGGCGAATTCTGAGGGGATTGGTCAATGTTGAACTTTTATCTTTTCAATCTAATAATTGTGCTATATAATTTTATTCATCTTATGCAAAACGACTGGCGAAAATGACAGAGACGTCCCATCATGTCTTGTTCTTAATTGATTCTTCGGATGCAATGTATCTGGCTGTTCGTGAGTTGCTCTGGAGTTGTTTTTCTCATCTTTCTCACTATCACCAAAAGTAGTAAAAGAATAATTCACTTTTAACTGTCCAGCGTAGATTGCATGTTAGAATTTGTCTAGAAGCGATGACCAGAGATTGATGTAAAATGGGGATGAGAGACAGTGATAAGAGAGAGTTACATTCAAATAATCTTCTATGATGAAAATATCTTAATTTTTTTGACGGACAGGTTATGATTCTGTTTGAGATGGTCATAGAAGTGATCTGCTATATATCACCTTGATCACCTTGACTCCCGCTGATCTTCGAACTGGTCGAGCGGGCGCCAGTAATTCTTCCATTTGTCCCGATCGCGTGCCAAAGTCGCCCAGTGGTTTCTCCTTTCGCATGGGACACGAAGAGCATCATATTTTTCTTCGAAGGACTTCGTAAAGAAATCTGACCATCGGATCGGCGGTCTTCCTGTAGTGCGCTTAATATCGCGGGGAACCCAGTCGCTCACGGCTCTGGTCCAACGGTTGTCGTTAAAGCGCATCATGTGTCCGGCCCACCTTATTTTACTTTCCTTAGCAAACACAGCGACGTCTCTAATCATCGATCGCTGACGTAGGAGAGAACTTCGAATCCCGTCTCTCACTTGCGTGAAACGGGATACTCCTAGCATCACTCTCAATTGCGCGTTCAATGACGCTCACTGCGTTTTCTTCCTGGTTGCGAAATGCCCAGCTTTCCGAAGCATAGGTCAAAGCAGGAAGTACGGTGATGTTGAAGAGGTGAGCACGGAGCCGGGTGTTCCTGGTCTTCTTCACTACATCCTCGATGCTCTTGTACGTTCCCCAAGCCTCTTCTCCTCCTGCCTAGCTCCGATGTCAGGTCGTACATCATGTTCAATATCCGACCCAGATAAACGTAGCTGGTGCATTGGGATATGTTTGCTCCGTTGTGCGTGAATGGGGCATCCGAGACACATCCGTTCCGCGTGAACATCGTCTTTTGCAGATTCAGCTGAAGACCGATGCATCCACATGTTTCGTCGAATTCGGTCAGCATTCGTTCCGCATGACTGATGCTAGGTGTTATCAGTACGATGTCATCAGCAAAGCGCAAATGTTGTAGCTGCCGACGATCAACCTTCACTCCCATGTCGTCCCATTCCAACTTTCGCATTGCGTTCTCGAGGGTGGCTGTGAATATTTTAAGTGATATTGTGTCACCCTGTCGGACCCCCTCTTCACGTCAGTGATAATGTTCTTGTAGAATGGCGAAATTCCGGTCGTGAAGTTACTGTACAACTCTCGAAGTACCTTTATGTACTGAGTAGGGACGCCTTAGTTGTCCAAGGCTTCCACGACCGCTTCCGTCTCAACTGAGTCGAAGGCCTTCTTCAAGTCGATAAAGGTGAGACAGAGCGGCATCTTGTACTCTCGTGATACTCGATGAGTTTCGAAACAATGTGAATGTGGTCAATCGTGCTGAATCCTTTTCGAAACCCTGCTTGCTCGCATGGCTGTCCTTCATCCTGGACTTTTTCAATCCTATTAAGGATCACTCTTGTAAAGAGCTTGTAGATGACGGACAGTAGGCAGATTGGACGATAGTTGCCGAGGTTGATCCGCCGAGGGATGTGGATCTCCCTTTTTATACAACAACACGGTCTTGCTGGTCTTCCACTGTTTAGGAACCTTGCATTCCGACAGATAACGTGTAAAGAGCCTCGCCAGGGTGTTGATGAGTACTGGAGGAAGGTTTTTCAGGTGTTCTGGTCTTATTCTGTCGGGACCGGGTGCTGTACGATTTCTTACCGACATGATAGCATGTCGTATTTCGGGCGGGAAAACTTCTGGAATGACATGTCCGCCTTCTCTCAGATGGTGAGAAGGCAAGTGGACATGGCTGTCGAAGAGATCAGAGTAGAAGTCGTAGATGATTTTCTCCATCCCCTTCTCGATGCAATGGTCGAGTTCCGGAGAGCAGTCATCCTTCTCTTGCGACTGGCGAAGTCTCGACGGGCATAGCTGATGTTTTTCTCCGCCTCTGCAGCTTCAGCCAGCACTTCTGGTCTTCTCTCTTTAAGGTCTTCCTTTATCGCCTCTCTGCAAAGCCTTGCGAGCTCGGACGTGAGCTTTTGGTTCCTAGCGCATCGTGCTGCTCCACGCTGGCGTATCAGCTCAAGAGTTTTAAGAGACAGGCGTCTCTTGGTGGTTTTAAAACTCTCAGCCTTCTCCGCGCAGTCATGAAGGTGTTCGACGAGCCGGTCATATTCCTCGTCGATGTTGTCCACTGCGGAATCTTCCCAAAAGCCGGCTAGCATAGCGAAGAGATCCCAGTTGATGATAGTCCTGGGATTTCTCTCTCTGAACTTGGCGGCTTTCTCTGCTCTCCTTGTGAAGGAAAATCTTCCTCGGAGGAGGCGATGGTCCGATCCCGTATAGAACTTTGGTACAACACCGACGTCCGTCAGGCAGAACCTTTTATTGACGATGATGTGGTCTATTTCATTACGGTACCCTCCACCGGGTGACTCCCACGTCCAGCGTAGATATGAGGGCTTCTGGAATTGCGAGTTCCCATGGATGGTCTTAGTCGTCATGATGAACTCGGAGAGCCTCTCCCCTTGGTAGTTCCACTGTAGGCCGTGGGTCCCGATGTGAAGTTCCTCAGGCGTTCTTCTTGGCCCAGCCTTGGCGTTGAAATCATCAATTATGACTTCATAGAAAGCATGATCTTCTCGGTAGAACTTCTCCAGGTCCATATAGAAAGTTTCGACTTCTTCTTCTTCGTAGCTTGATGTTGCGACGAAGATAGTCAAAGCTGGTGTTGGACATCTTCTCATTCGCAGACGTCCGATTTGGGTCGTAAGTTGTTCGAAAGAGTCGATGTTCTTTGCCGTACTCGTGTTGACGAGGACGCCAACTCCACCAACACCTCTACTGTCGCATGTTCCTAAGAACAGTGCTACTCCAGTTTCATATACGGGTCTCGGTTAGTCCGATGACGTCGTACTTGATCTTCTTGGCTTGCATCATCAGATCTTCGGCGGCCGCTTCCAATGCAAGCGTACGTGCGTTATAATTACAGATCGTCATCCTGGTCCTTTTCCGTTTCGGTAGCCTATATGACTCCTGCAACCCTGTCCTTTCTGGCGCTACCGCACCAGGCTTTCCACCGGAATCAAGAGTGTCTTTTCTGTTACTGTGACATGCAAAAAAATTTTAAAACATATGGGCAGGTTGCAAGCCTCTATTCCCATGAGTTTTTGGGAGAACTTCCGTTCTCCCGGAGTGGACATGTGGAGCTTATTTGTTGGAGGCGACTCAAAACCGCCTCCCTTGCACCTCCCAGTCACTTGATTGCAGGCTTTTGGCCGGACCGACGTGCGGGATACAAGGATGTCGTGAGTCAGTCCTGGCTCAGCAGAAACAGGGAGTCCATCCAGTGAATCCACCCGCGTCTCTGGGCAAGCACAAGGTCGCTTTTGGTCCGCGATTAGCCCCCTATCCGCCACCCGGGGACGCGCCACGTAGCCTCGTGACTAGCCGGCTGTGATCCCTCTAGTGAGGGAGATCCGCAGCTGTTGTCTAACGCTTTCGGTGTTCCTTAACTTTCTGCTACATATAATGGAAGTAAATTCGTATTAGGCGTTGGCCAAATGTAAAGCAGCCTATTTGAATTAATTGTTGCCCGAGCAGCGGCTCTGCGTGGAACAACCAGTTCACTCGGAAATACCAACTTTCGCGGTTTTATGATATTGTTGAAAGGAATAGGAGATCCTTCTGTCTTATTTGCGTTGATCACTAGGAAAGGTGATTCCAAGAATAAATAGACATGTGGTCGAAAATGGAGGAATAATTGTGCCTAAAATGATCTGTACAGTCGTCAGTAACCGTTGCACAAGAAGTAGAACTTTTGAACTTCTGAACAGCAGCAAAACTAAATGGTCAATTATGGTCGATAAAAGAGCCGTCATATCTCTATGATCAAGGTAAACATGAACCATCGCAAGAAGTCTTTTATGGTGCGAAGGGAAAAGTGGAATCACTTAATCAGAAATTTCATATTTGAAGCCAAAGAGTTTCAGGAAAGAATTATCTAAGGAAAATCAACCATCTAGTTGCAAAAGTTCAAAAGGTCCAGAGGAAAACGCATATTTACATCTCTCAACTGTTTCTTATTTTGATTATTTTTGGATTATTTACACTCATGAGTCGTACTGTTTAGATGTGAACACTTTCTAAGTGTGAGCTTAAGAATTGTTGGAGATGCCAATAATGGTGAAATAAAACTTAGCAGAGACCTGTAGTACCAAAATTGCGTTGGTTGAAAATCGTGCACTCGCTTGAGGTTATTCAAACAGTTGCTCAGAGAACTGCGTCGTTTGAATAGCATTACTCCTTTGATTTCCTTTGAAATAAGACCATTCGAATTACTAATCATTCGAGTCCTCAATCTATTTTAAAGGTTTGAAGTTTGAAAATTATAGAAAATTCCTATGAATATTATTTAGGTCATTCTGACCTAATGACTCGACCGTCGTATGATCCATATTTGGACAATCTTAAAAGTCCTTTAATTCGAGACGAAAGCGATGGAAAAACCCTTAGGCTGAGGTTAGTCTGCCCACAGCTTTTTTTCTAGGTTTCTTGTACTTGAACAACTTGTATCCTAGATTCGATGTTGCTCAGTATAAGCCTGAAGAGGTTACTGTGAAAACCATCGACAATCGACTTCTTGTTCACGCCAAACATGAAGAGAAAACCCCCCAGCGAACTGTCTTCAGAGAGTATAACCAGGTGAGAAGGTGCGCACCTGCGTACCGAAAACAGTAGTGTCACGCTTTCAATGTTGCTGACTGTTGACCGCAACACATTATTAAGATCTTAAAATGATATTAATGATAGCGGAGTTGCGGATTGATGTGAGAAATTAGATGACATAGTTCCATACATATGTTACTTGACTTCATTTGAATTAAACGGCGGGCGGACGCCCTAGAGCAGTTATCCGCATCTTCGCCGAGTGTATCGTCCTCGAAAATCCGAGTATTTCATCGCTCGGAAATATATCCTGCGGAACTCGCTGCATTATCACTGTCCGGTACATGTGTTAAGAACCACAACAGTTGAGGTGTGTTAAAACTTGCTTGCAGTACTTCATTTTAGTTTTTTCACCTTAAACACTTCAAATTTTATGTTTGCAGTTACATTTCCCGATAACTCTTTCTGTTTGGTACGCGTCCATCGCTTCTAGTGTTTTATGAATATAATCTTCCCACTCCCGCAAGAGTAGACCAGGTCCTTTCGCGTTTCCTTTGCTCGTGAATCCTGCCGTGAATGTTCCATTTGTTTCAAAGTATCTTTTTTTATGACTTTGCAATCAAAATTGCGAACTCTACAAGCGAATGCAAAATAATGTTTCGGTGAGTACAAGTTGAGCTTGAGGCACTATAGTCGGCTCAAAAGGACGTCGGCGCAGCTGCTTATAGCGGCTGTGACAGAAGAGGTGCGGCGAAGGGTAGCGGTTGGAGCTGAGGAAGACCTTCGCTAGATTCAGTTATCGCTACAGTACGTGCGCAACTAGCGATTGTTCCACCTAGATCCCAAACGCTTGCTCGACCGCAGCCGTACGCAGCGGAGTTGTGCTTAAGGTCGTTTTGATCCGACTTGATTTTAGTGTGTGCAAAGTTAACAGAGCACTAAGTTTAGGAGAACGTTTCCTGTTCCTACCACCCACCTTATTCCTTCTGCTCCTTTTTTTTTTCCTAATTAGCGTAATACCTACTTGTCCCAATGGAATGTTTGCACCTCTCTGGTTATCCATTCTTTACGGTGTCTTGAATAATTTGCATTGTTATATGTTTTGACCGAGCATCTCTTTTTTTACATTTAGTACCATTTTTGTGTGCATGAATGTACTGAACAATAACGGGGCACGACAAGAAGGAAGAATATTGTTAATACGCCTTGATGAGTGAGCAGGTAAAGACTAACACTGAGTAAAAGCAGTGTAAATGAAGACTTTGCAATATACTTAACAACATGTGGGACAAGTCAATGGTATGATAGAAAAAGCAATGTCAAGAGTGCCGTAGTGTTCATGATACTGTATGCTGCATTAATAACTTCAGGTACAATAATACTGTTCCCTGAACGTTACTTCGGGAAAAGAAGAAAAATCTTATTGAATAAGAAGGGGCACCAAGCAGCATGTTATGCGCACATTTTCGAAAAGCTTATTCTGCTGCGTTGGTTACCTCTGTAATAATGCGCTCTGCTTATCACTCAGGTTTGCAAATATGAAGTCAGGGTTAATCTTAATTAGACAAGGGATTCAGCAGTCGACGTCAGCGAAGTACTGATGATTTCTTTTGAAATTGTATGATGGCTGGTTTGCGCAATTTCGTTTATTTTCCTAGTGCAAGTATTCTTTATTCAGGAATTCCTACTTCCCCGCGGAACAAACCCGGAGCAGATTTCATCGACTCTCTCAACTGATGGTGTTCTAACCGTTGAGGCTCCTTTGCCGCACTTAGCGATTCAACAATAAAATAGTATCAACATTAGTACTGTCAGAAATGATATACTGATGGGAATTGACAGTTTTCAAGTTTGCTATATCAGTTGAATGCTTACTCAAGAGTTACCATTGTCATAACGTGTTTCTTAGGATGAATGAAGGCGAGTTAATGTGTAAACCTGTAGTTCTACTTATGCAGTTATTTGTGTTGTACCGAGAATACACAACCATTTCTCATTAGCAACAGTTAAAAGTATCAGCAACACAATTGTCAATAACTGAATACAGCTTGTATCAGCGTTCCAAAATAAAGTCAGTTCGAAGCATATCATCACTCATAATAACAAGATGTCACAGTGAAGAAAGTTACAATGTCATATATATCAGTTTACAATAGTATCGAATTTGATAAGCTGTACACAAGGCTGCTGAATAAATTTATTGGTTAACATCTCGGCTATATCGCCTTCTTCAGAGCCTGAAAAGGGCGATTCAATCTACAACTTAAACGACCAACTTCTCCACAACTAGACTGATAAACTCCACGCCTACTTTCAATCACCAATTTAGCGACTACACTGAATGCTCACCTTAGATCGGAGAAGCCTAGCATGGACCACTGACTGATCGATCACGAGGGCGAATGGTTCGAATGTCACATTCGGATCGGAAGAACCATTCGAGATATGGCTGGAGTTCCCGCGTTATCGACAGACATTCGCCCTAGCGGTTCATTTTTGGGTTGGATCCAAAATGCTTCCAGCGATTTTCGAGCCAACGTTTTAGATTCGTGCGCTAAGATTTCGACCCTAATTTCAAAATCAGCTCCGTTGTGTTTTTGTGTTCCATGGGCACCTTGTTCATTCTCGTAATCTATTCTTGCCGTTCACGTGCTCTTTGATGCGGACATACATCGGTCGTGCCGTTTCACCGACATACTCGTCGCCACAGTTCGTGCAAGAAATCAGGTAGATTACCCCGGATCTAAAGCAGTCTCCTGGTCTACCTGTGGGACAAATAATACAGTTCGGTGTTGTACAGATGGTATCGTACAAACGATTCTGAAATAGCTAACGTTTCAAATTGTACGGTGGTATTTCAACGACCGAAACGGAGCTATCCAAGTCTGCTCTCCTCAGACACCGCCTAATGGCAGCGCTCATTTCATCGGAGATGTAAGGAAAGCAGAGAGGTGTCTTATGTGTGGTGGGATTTTCCAATTGTCGTGCTCGTTCACTTCGGTATTGTCTCGTTTCAGACGTTTGGATTTCATAACCATTCGAAACAGCAATTTCGCGAGCCGAAGTTAACGATTCCTTTCTCTCCTCTAGTCCACTACAAACGGTTCTTGCCGTGCGGAACATGTTGTTGAGCACACAGCTTTCTTTATATGAAATGGATGAGCAGAAAGAAAATGAACCAAGATGTTTTTACTACTGGGCTTACGATACCATTTCCTTTGGTACGTACCGTTTGAGATGCCAACCTGGACGTTCAAAAAAGGAAGCCAGTTGCCCTGTGGTTTCTCCCTAGCAAGTTTTATGTGTTCGGACGGTCGGTTCAACAAGTCGAAGCATTTGTCCATCTCCGCTTGGGTGGATTGACAAAACAATCGTTAATGTACCGAGAGTAGAGCAACGGACGTAGTTCCAGAACAGGTGCTTCAATTTTGGCCATAAATGAAATAGCTAAGGTGGGAGCCAATCTCTGCCCCATAGCTAAACCTCTAAGCTGTGCAAAGTAATTTCCGGACCATCTAAAGATATTGCAGTCGAGGCACGCCTTGAGAAAAACCATTAATTAGGAGACTGAAAATCCATGTAAGTTGATGGTTCTTATGTTTTCTTCCAGCAGTTCGAACATAGCCTGTATCGCAGAGCCATTAGATACATTCGTATACAGTGCTTCGACTTCGGAAGACTCCATGACACAGTCTGTTGTCAGGTGTGCTGTGCGTAGGTGGTATAGGAACATACGGGTATTTGTCAAATGGACAGGTATATGGCTCAATACTTGCGCAAATATTGTGTTTAGGAACCACCCTATCCTATCCGTGGGACCTCCTACACTACTAATTATGGGTCTTACTTTGAATGTAGCAGGGTCAGTAGAAGCCAGATCGCTGCTGGACTGAAGTTTGTGCGTGTTGATTAGGATATAGAGCACTGGACAGGTCGGCAGGGACACCCTAAAATGAACCGCAAGGGCAAATGACTATCGATAACGCGGGAACTCGCGCCATATCTCGAATGGTTCTTCCGATCCGAATGTGACATTCGAACCAATCGCCCTCGTGATCGATCAGTCAGTGGTCCATGCTAGGCATCTCCGATCTAAGGTGAGCATTCAGTGTAGTCGCTAAATTGGTAATTGAAAGTAGGCGTGGAGTTAATCAGTTTAGTCGTGGAGAGGTTGGTCGTTTGAACTGTAGATTGAATCGCCCTTTTCAAGCTCTGAAGAAGGCGACATAGCCGAAACATTAGCCAATAAATTTATTTAACAACCTCGTGTACAGCTTATCTAACTCGATACTACATTCAACTATGTCGAGGTTCATTGAAAGTCGAACTTTTCAACTGCTTTGTAATGTGCCAGTTTACAATATGCCAAACTATCTGTAGAATAATCTTGAAGTCTAAAGGTTATCACAGTTTTCATATGAAATGAGTTCTGTGTAAAAATAGGAACAGTCAGGTACAACTGGTAGCAACAATAGACTGAAGCAAAACATTGGAAACCTTGGAAACGTTGCAAATACGGATGCGATCATACATCCAATGAGAAAGCAAGAGCGACAGGCTGAAAAAAAAAATGTCTTGTGTGGTTATTGTCCCTTACCCGCACATGGTACAGAAGTGAAGTCTAAGATCATTTTCTTAATTTTAGCCGAGGAGTACACTTTACCTTGTGATCCCCTGTGCATACATCTTTACCAAAAGAAGAATAGATGGGATTCCCTTTCTTCACTACTGTAAATGCTGTCGCATTCATCAGAACGCGATCGCACCATGCCGGAGGGCGTGTCTTCATCATCACTTCTGATTCGTCTGGGTTTTCACTCCATGGATAACTGAAAGACTCAAACAATTACAACTCTACCAAATTCAGGTCTTTTCACAAATTTCTACCCTAAAAGAATTATGTAAAAATGCATTCATCGAGTGAAAAGACAAAATCACTGCCTTTTCCTGCGCTGGTTATAAAACCACGGACACTTTCAGGGTAAAACGCTCCTGGAACAGTGTTTTTGGGTGACACATAACATCATTTTCTCTAGTGACAACCGATTTTTGAGTCATACGTTAGCAACACGAGTAGCACGGACTCCCTACGATCAAACCTCCAGAAGAAATTGTCATGTTAATGTAAACCATCAAGAACTTTTTCTTTTGTTTGAATAATTTGAAATGCTGTCTAACCACTGCAGAGGGAGTCAAGGAACTATGTAATCTTAATCTTCATAGCAAATATTGTTGTCCATATTTAATTGAAAAATAAGCCGTGATCAAACACGATGACTTATAAACAATAATAAACACGCCTAGACCATTGAAAGTGACAAGAGGAACTGCGTCGCTTGGGCTCACTAGTAGGGTAGTTTAAATTCGTAAGTAGCTGAAATCTTCTTTTCCCTGCATAATAGAATACTCTGAAGAAAGGTTGTTTTAAAACATGCTTAAAATCGGATCAGACAGCATATTGGCAGATCGATCTCAATATCTATTTGTAGAGGGAGCAACATTTGAAATCATCCTAAAATAGGCAACTAATTAATTGTACTAAAGAGGAATTCTAGTAACAACAGTTCAGACAAATAGCCTCTTTAGTGGTCTAGCAAATATGTGTTTTTGGGTAGACCATCGCTGTAGATTAAACAAGCTGCTCTGTCCACTGTCGAGGATGCTGCGATATTCACATGTAGCGTTGCATTGCAAGAAACAGTGAACAGAAACAGCAGTGTCGAAGACTGCACCATCCACTGCAGTGATATTGATGAGCAGAATGTAGGAAGTTGCGAGGAAAAACTACAGGAGCATTGTAGGGGAATTCTCCTTCATATCGCTAAGACGTGCTTTACGATTGCGCGAGAACTCGAACTCTGGATCGTAAATGTCCGTGCATCAACGGAAACTGCTCAAAACAACAAGGACGCATTATATAATGAACTCAATATGTTGATGTCTATGATGCTCAAGTAGCACGTGGCCATTGTGTGAACATGAATGTGAAGATGAGTCATACACAACAATCATAACGCGACTGGAAAATGCTGTTGGATGAGGGTGCGGGTTTCAGGTGGCTTATGCCTATACCGGGTATTAGATTATGCCTATACCGGGTATTAGGTTATGGGGAGAAAGGTGATTCTGTTCATTTCTTCCTAATTGCGGTAAAAAACGGCGCGGAAGATGCGACTCCGAGCGTTCCGGGGCGCTATTTTCTACAGCGAGCGTGCCAGCCTTGTGCACGCGCCGCAACTTCAGGCCCATTTTTTAGAGGAATTAGGAAGAAAAAGATGGAATTACCCTCCTACCCCGTATAGGCATAAACCACCTAAAATCCGCACCATCCCAGATTCGTGGGGTGATGATTTTAACGCTACAGTTGATGAGAACCAGTTCCACCTCAACCGAAAAACAACATGGCAGGCCTGAAAGCTGACAGAAATTTCGAGAACGAGTGTCGATTAGTATTGGAATACGGACCAAGAAGAGGAAACAGACTGTTTATCTAGATGAATTCAGGGTGCAGCAAATACCGGTTCTGGTGCGCAGAAAAATATCGGCTTTGCGACAAGGCCCCTACGCAATTCTGTATAAGTTTCTCTTTGTCAGTAATTCTGTAGAGTGGGAGGACAAAAACCCGAAGACCTGTACCCTACTAAGACCGTAGAGCGTCAAGATGAATAGGTTTTCATCTGTCTTCAACGCGACCGATGATGTTGTTGTCGATGACTCTGCAATTATGGAGGTGACATTTGAATGCCTCACTTAATTGGTAGCGGGATCAGTCTCTGAGTTCGAACACATCCAGCGACCAACATACGCCGCGATCAACCAGAAACCACCGACAGAGACGGAAGTTCTGGTCTACATGTAAGAGATAAACGATGGAAAGATAGGCGGAGATGATGGGCCTATCACAGAAATGCTTATATCCTTTCCTCCATCTGAGATTCATTATATGGCGAATGCCATTACTATAGACTGACGAAAGGGCCAAAGCTAATGGTACCACAGGTTTGGTAGTCTTGACCCCTCTTAGTTATGAAAAGTACGTTTGTTATATACATATATATATATATATATATATATATATATATATATATATATATATATATATATATATATATATATATATATATATATATATATATATATATATATATATATATATATATATAAAAAAAAATTATATATATATATATATATATATATATATATATATATATATATATATATATATATATATATATATATATATATATATATATATATATATATATATATGTATATATATATATATCATGATCATGATCATGATATATAATAACGGGCTTATTCTGTCACGTGTGGGTGTGTTGTCTGTGTGTCAGTCACGAAATTCAGAAAGGGGGGTGCGACGGGTCCACCGGCGTCAGATACCCATAGAAGAGGGTGCGACGGGTCCATCGGCGTCAGATACCTAGAGAAGGGGGTGCGACGGGTCCACCGGCGTCGAGTTGGTGCCTCGACGCTAGAAAGCAATAAAATGGCGTGTGACGGGTCCACCGGCGCCAGATACCTATAGAAGGGGGTGCGACGGGTCCACCGGCGTCAGATGCCCATAGAAGAGGGTGTGACGGGTCCACCGGCGCCAGATACCTAAAGAAGAGGGTGCGACGGGTCCACCGGCGCCAGATACCTAAAGAAGGGGGTGTGACGGGTCCAATGACGTCGAGTTGGTGCCTCGACGCTAGAAAGCAATAAAATGGCGTGTGACGGGTCCACCGGCGCCAGATACCTATAGAAGGGGGTGCGACGGGTCCACCGGCGTCAGATACCTATAGAAGGGGGTGCGACGGGTCCACCGGCGTCGAGATGGTGCCCCGACGCTAGAAAGCAATAAAATGGCGTGTGACGGGTCCACCGGCGCCAGATACCTAAAGAAGGGGGTACGGGTCCACGGCGTATACCTATATGAGGGGGTGCGACGGGTCCACCGGCGTCGAGTTGGTGCCCCGACGCTAGAAAGCAATAAAATGGCGTGTGACGGGTCCACCGGCGCCAGATACCTAAAGAAGGGGGTGCGACGGGTCCACCGGCGCCAAATACCTATATGAGGGGGTGCGACGGGTCCACCGGCGTCGAGCTGGTGCCCCGACGCTAGAAAGCAATAAAATGGCGTGTGACGGGTCCACCGGCGCCAGATACCTAAAGAAGGGGGTGCGACGGGTCCACCGGCGTCAGATACCCTAGAAAGAAGGGGTGTGACGGGTCCACCGGCGCCAGATACCTAAAGAAGGGGGTGCGACGGGTCCACCGGCGCCAGATACCTATAGAAGGGGGTGCGACGGGTCCACCGGCGTCGAGTTGGTGCCCCGACGCTAGAAAGCAACAAAATGGCGTGTGACGGATCCACCGGCGCCAAATACCTATATGAGGGGGTGCGACGGGTCCACCGGCGCCAGATACCTATAGAAGGGGGTGCGACGGGTCCATCGGCGTCAGATACCTAGAGAAGGGGGTGCGACGGGTCCACCGGCGTCGAGTTGGTGCCCCGACGCTAGAAAGCAATAAAATGGCGTGTGACGGGTCCACCGGCGCCAGATACCTATAGAAGGGGGTGCGACGGGTCCACCGGCGTCAGATACCCATAGAAGGGGTGCGACGGGTCCACCGGCGCCAGATACCTATAGAAGGGGGTGCGACGGGTCCATCGGCGTCGAGTTGTGCCCATACGCAGAAAGCAATAAAATGGCGTGTGACGGGTCCACCGGCGCCAGATACCTATAGAAGGGGGTGCGACGGGTCCACCGGCGTCAGATGCCCAATAGAAGGGGTGTGACGGGTCCACCGGCGCCAGATACCTAAAGAAGGGGTGTGACGGGTCCACCGGCGACAGAAAAGAAGGGGTGTGACGGGTCCACCGGCGCCAGATACCTAAAGAAGAGGGTGTGACGGGTCCACCGGCGCCAGATACCTAAAGAAGGGGGTGCGACGGGTCCACCGGCGTCGAGTTGGTGCCCCGACGCTAGAAAGCAATAAAATGGCGTGTGACGGGTCCACCGGCGCCAGATACCTAAAGGGGCGAGGGTCAGGTGCGACGGGTCCACCGGCGTCGAGTTGGTGCCCCGACGCTAGAAAGCAATAAAATGGCGTGTGACGGGTCCACCGGCGCCAGATACCTAAAGAAGGGGGTGCGACGGGTCCACCGGCGCCAAATACCTATATGAGGGGGTGCGACGGGTCCACCGGCGCCAGATACCTAAAGAAGGGGGTGCGACGGGTCCACCGGCGTAAAGAAAAGGGGTGCGACGGGTCCACCGGCGCCAGATACCTAAAGAAGGGGGTGCGACGGGTCCACCGGCGCCAAATACCTATATGAGGGGGTGCGACGGGTCCACCGGCGCCAGATACCTATAGAAGGGGGTGCGACGGGTCCACCGGCGTCGAGTTGGTGCCCCGACGCTAGAAAGCAATAAAATGGCGTGTGACGGGTCCACCGGCGCCAGATACCTATAGAAGGGGGTGCGACGGGTCCACCGGCGTCAAGGTGCCCACTAGAAGAAGGGGTGTGACGGGTCCACCGGCGCAGATACCGGCCAGATACCTATAGAAGGGGGTGCGACGGGTCCACCGGCGTCAAGGTACCGGCGTCGAGTTGGTGCCCCGACGCTAGAAAGCAATAAAATGGCGTGTGACGGGTCCACCGGCGCCAGATACCTATAGGAGGGGGTGGGACGGGTCCACCGGCGTCAGATGCCCATAGAAGGGGGTGTGACGGGTCCACCGGCGCCAGATACCTAGAGAAGGGGGTGCGACGGGTCCACCGGCGTCAGATACCTAGAAGAGGGGGTGCGACGGGTCCACCGGCGTCGAGTTGGTGCCCCGGACGCTAGAAAGCAATAAAATGGCGTGTGACGGGTCCACCGGCGCCAGATACCTATAGAAGGGGAGGGCGGCGCCAGATACCTATAGAAGGGGGTGCGACGGGTCCACCGGCGTCGAGTTGGTGCCCCGACGCTAGAAAGCAATAAAATGGCGTGTGACGGGTCCACCGGCGCCAGATACCTAAAGAAGGGGGTGCGACGGGTCCACCGGCGCCAAATACCTATATGAGGGGGTGCGACGGGTCCACCGGCGCCAGATACCTAAAGAAGGGGGTGCGACGGGTCCACCGGCGTCGAGTATGAGGTGCCGGGACCGGCGCCAGATAGCGGGTCACCGGCTAAATGCCATAGAAGCGTGTGACGGGTCCACCGGCGCCAGATACCTATAGAAGGGGGTGCGACGGGTCCACCGGCGTCAGATACCTAGAGAAGGGGGTGCGACGGGTCCACCGGCGTCGAGTTGGTGCCCCGACGCTAGAAAGCAATAAAATGGCGTGTGACGGGTCCACCGGCGCCAGATACCTATAGAAGGGGGTGCGACGGGTCCACCGGCGTCAGATGCCCATAGAAGAGGGTGTGACGGGTCCACCGGCGCCAGATACCTAGAGAAGGGGGTGCGACGGGTCCACCGGCGCCAGATACCTAAAGATGAGGGTGTGACGGGTCCACCGGCGTCGAGTTGGTGCCCCGACGCTAGAAAGCAATAAAATGGCGTGTGACGGGTCCACCGGCGCCAGATACCTAAAGAAGGGGGTGCGACGGGTCCACCGGCGCCAAATACCTATGAAGGGGTGCGACGGGTCCACCGGCGCCAGATACCTAAGAAGGGGTGCGACGGGTCCACCGGCGTCGAGTTGGTGCCCCGACGCTAGAAAGCAATAAAATGGCGTGTGACGGGTCCACCGGCGCCAGATACCTAAAGAAGGGGGTGCGACGGGTCCACCGGCGCCAGATGTCCATAAAAAGGGGTGTGACGGGTCCACCGGCGCCAGATACCTATAGAAGGGGGTGCGACGGGTCCACCGGCGTCAGATACCTATAGAAGGGGTGCGACGGGTCCACCGGCGTCGAGTTGGTGCCCCGACGCTAGAAAGCAATAAAATGGCGTGTGACGGGTCCACCGGCGCCAGATACTTTAAAAGGGGGTGGGACGGGTCCACCGGCGTCAGATGCCCATAGAAAGCAATAAAAGGGTGTGACGGGTCCACCGGCGCCAGATACCTAGAGAAGGGGTGCGACGGGTCCACCGGCGCCAGATACCTATAGAAAGGGGTGCGACGGGTCCACCGGCGTCAGAGTTGGTGCCCCGACGCTAGAAAGCAATAAAATGGCGTGTGACGGGTCCACCGGCGCCAGATACCTAAAGAAGGGGGTGCGACGGGTCCACCGGCGCCAGATACCTAGAGAAGGGGGTGCGACGGGTCCACCGGCGTCGAGTTGGTGCCCCGACGCTAGAAAGCAATAAAATGGCGTGTGACGGGTCCACCGGCGCCAGATACCTATAGAAGGGGGTGCGACGGGTCCACCGGCGTCAGATACCCATAGAAGGGGGTGCGACGGGTCCACCGGCGCCAGATACCTATAGAAGGGGTTGTGACGGGTCCACCGGCGTCAGATACCTAGAAGGGTGTGACGGGTCCACCGGCGCCAGATACCATAGAAAGGGGGTGCGACGGGTCCACCGGCGCCAGATACCTAGAAGAAGGGGGTGCGACGGGTCCACCGGCGTCGAGTTGGTGCCCCAAGACGCTAAAGTGTGACGGGTCCACCGGCGCCAGATACCTAAGACGCGAAAGCAATAAAAGAGGGGTGTGACGGGTCCACCGGCGCCAGATACCTAAAGAAGGGGGTGCGACGGGTCCACCGGCGCCAGATGCCCAGAGAAGAGGGTGCGACGGGTCCACCGGCGTCGAGTTGGTGCCCCGACGCTAGAAAGCAATAAAATGGCGTGTGACGGGTCCACCGGCGCCAGATACCTAAAGAAGGGGGTGCGACGGGTCCACCGGCGCCAGATACCTATAGAAGGGGGTGCGACGGGTCCACCGGCGCCAGATACCTAGAAGAAGGGGGTGCGACGGGTCCACCGGCGCCAGATACCTAAAGAAGGGGTGTGCCGGGTCCACCGGCGCCAGATACCCATAAAATGGCGTGTGACGGGTCCACCGGCGCCAGATACCTATAGAAGGGGGTGCGACGGGTCCACCGGCGTCAGATACCTAGAGAAGGGGGTGCGACGGGTCCACCGGCGTCGAGTTGGTGCCCCGACGCTAGAAAGCAATAAAATGGCGTGTGACGGGTCCACCGGCGCCAGATACCTAAAGAAGGGGTGCGACGGGTCCACCGGCGTCAGATGCCCATAGAAGAGGGTGTGACGGGTCCACCGGCGCCAGATACCTAGAGAAGGGGGTGCGACGGGTCCACCGGCGCCAGATACCCATAGAAGAGGGTGTGACGGGTCCACCGGCGCCAGATACCTAGAGAAGGGGGTGCGACGGGTCCACCGGCGCCAGATACCTATAGAAGGGGGTGCGACGGGTCCACCGGCGTCGAGTTACAGAAGGGGGTGCGACGGGTCCCCCGACGCTAGAAAGCAATAAAATGGCGTGTGACGGGTCCACCGACGCCAGATACCTAAAGAAGGGGGTGCGACGGGTCCACCGGCGTCAGATGCCCATAGAAGAGTGTGTGACGGGTCCACCGGCGCCAGATACCTAGAGAAGGGGGTGCGACGGGTCCACCGGCGTCGAGTTGGTGCCCCGACGCTAGAAAGCAATAAAATGGCGTGTGACGGGTCCACCGGCGCCAGATACCTAAAGAAGGGGGTGCGACGGGTCCACCGGCGCCAGATACCTATATGAGGGGGTGCGACGGGTCCACCGGCGCCAGATACCTAAAGAAGGGGGTGCGACGGGTCCATCGGCGTCGAATTGGTGCCTCGCGACGCTAGAAAGCAATAAAATGGCGTGTGACGGGTCCACCGGCGCCAGATACCTATAGAAGGGGGTGCGACGGGTCCATCGGCGTCAGATACCTAGAGAAGGGGGTGCGACGGGTCCACCGGCGTCGAGTTGGTGCGCCAACGCTAGAAAGCAATAAAATGGCGTGTGACGGGTCCACCGGCGCCAGATACCTATATGAGGGGAGGGTGCGACGGGTCCACCGGCGTCAGATGCCCATAGAAGAGGGTGTGACGGGTCCACCGGCGCCAGATACCTAGAGAAGGGGGTGCGACGGGTCCACCGGCGTCAGATGGCCCCACATAGCAAGAAGGGGTGTGACGGGTCCACCGGCGTCGAGTTGGTGCCCCGACGCTATGGGCCGACGCTAGAAAGCAATAAAATGGCGTGTGACGGGTCCACCGGCGCCAGATACCTAAAGAAGGGGGTGCGACGGGTCCACCGGCGCCAAATACCTATATGAGGGGGTGCGACGGGTCCACCGGCGCCAGATACCTAAAGAAGGGGGTGCGACGGGTCCATCGGCGTCGAATTGGTGCCGCGACGCTAGAAAGCAATAAAATGGCGTGTGACGGGTCCACCGGCGCCAGATACCTATAGAAGGGGGTGCGACGGGTCCATCGGCGTCAGATACCTAGAGAAGGGGGTGCGACGGGTCCACCGGCGTCGAGTTGGTGCGCCGAACGCTAGAAAGCAATAAAATGGCGTGTGACGGGTCCACCGGCGCCAGATACCTATATGAGGGGGTGGGACGGGTCCACCGGCGTCAGATGCCCATAGAAGAGTGTGTGACGGGTCCACCGGCGCCAGATACCTATAGAAGGGGGTGCGACGGGTCCACCGGCGTCGAGTTGGTGCCCCGACGCTAGAAAGCAATAAAATGGCGTGTGACGGGTCCACCGGCGTCAGATGCCCATAGAAGAGGGTGTGACGGGTCCACCGGCGCCAGATACCTAGAGAAGGGGGTGCGACGGGTCCACCGGCGCCAGATACCTAGAGAAGGGGGTGCGACGGGTCCACCGGCGTCGAGTTGGTGCCCCGACGCTAGAAAGCAATAAAATGGCGTGTGACGGGTCCACCGGCGCCAGATACCTAAAGAAGGGGGTGCGACGGGTCCACCGGCGCCAGATACCTATAGAAGGGGTGCGACGGGTCCACCGGCGCCAGATACCTAAAGAAGGGGGTGCGACGGGTCCACCGGCGTCGAGTTGGTGCCCCGACGCTAGAAAGCAATAAAATGGCGTGTGACGGGTCCACCGGCGCCAGATACCTATAGAAGGGGGTGCGACGGGTCCACCGGCGTCAGATGCCCATAGAAGAGGGTGCGACGGGTCCACCGGCGTCAGATGGGGCGACGGGCCACCGGCGCCAGATACCTAAAGAAGGGGGTGCGACGGGTCCACCGGCGTCGAGTTGGTGCCCCGACGCTAGAAAGCAATAAAATGGCGTGTGACGGGTCCACCGGCGCCAGATACCTATATGAGGGGGTGCGACGGGTCCACCGGCGTCAGATACCTAAAGAAGGGGGTGCGACGGGTCCACCGGCGTCACGACGCTAAAAAGCAATAAAATGGCGTGTGACGGGTCCAGAAAGCAAAAAATGCACCGGCGCCAGATACCTATAGAAGGGGGTGCGACGGGTCCACCGGCGCCAGATACCTATAGAAGGGGGTGAGACGGGTCCACCGGCGCCAGATACCTATAGAAGGGGGTGCGACGGGTCCACCGGCGTCAGATACCTAGAGAAGGGGGTGCGACGGGTCCACCGGCGTCGAGTTGGTGCCCCGACGCTAGAAAGCAATAAAATGGCGTGTGACGGGTCCACCGGCGCCAGATACCTAAAGAAGGGGGTGCGACGGGTCCACCGGCGCCAGATACCTATAGAAGGGGGTGCGACGGGTCCACCGGCGCCAGATACCTATAGAAGGGGGTGCGACGGGTCCACCGGCGTCGAGCTGGTGCCCCGACGCTAGAAAGCAATAAAATGGCGTGTGACGGGTCCACCGGCGCCAGATACCTAGAGAAGGGGGTGCGACGGGTCCACCGGCGTCAGATACCCAAGAAGGTACGGCGCCAGATACCTATAGAAGGGGGTGCGGGCGTCAGATACCTAGAGAAGGGGGTGCGACGGGTCCACCGGCGTCGAGTTGGTGCCCCGACGCTAGAAAGCAATAAAATGGCGTGTGACGGGTCCACCGGCGCCAGATACCTATAGAAGGGGGTGCGACGGGTCCACCGGCGTCAGATGCCCATAGAAGAGTGTGTGACGGGTCCACCGGCGCCAGATACCTAGAGAAGGGGGTGCGACGGGTCCACCGGCGTCAGATACCTAGAGAAGGGGGTGCGACGGGTCCACCGGCGTCGAGTTGGTGCCCCGACGCTAGAAAGCAATAAAATGGCGTGTGACGGGTCCATCGGCGCCACATACCTATAGAAGGGGGTGCGGCGGGTCCATCGGCGCCAGATACCTACAGAAAGGAGTGCGACGGGTCCATCGGCGCCAGATACCTAAAGATTGGGGTGCGACGGGTCCACCGGCGTCAGATTGGTGCCCACCTAGAAAGCAATAAAATGGCGTGTGACGGGTCCACCGGCGCCAGATACCTTAGAAGGGGGTGCGACGGGTCCACCGGCGTCAGATACCTAGAGAAGGGGGTGCGACGGGTCCACCGGCGTCGAGTTGGTGCCCCGACGCTAGAAAGCAATAAAATGGCGTGTGACGGGTCCACCGGCGCCAGATACCTATAGAAGGGGGTGCGACGGGTCCACCGGCGTCAGATACCTATAAAAGGGGGTGTGACGGGTCCACCGGCGCCAGATACCTATAGAAGGGGGTGCGACGGGTCCACCGGCGTCGAGTTGGTGCCCCGACGCTAGAAAGCAATAAAATGGCGTGTGACGGGTCCACCGGCGCCAGATACCTAAAGAAGGGGGTGCGACGGGTCCACCGGCGTCAGATACCTAAGAGTACGGTGCCCCGACGCTAGAAAGCAATAAAATGGCGTGTGACGGGTCCACCGGCGCCAGATACCTAAAGAAGGGGGTGCGACGGGTCCATCGGCGTCGAATTGGTGCCGCGACGCTAGAAAGCAATAAAATGGCGTGTGACGGGTCCACCGGCGCCAGATACCTATAGAAGGGGGTGCGACGGGTCCATCGGCGTCAGATACCTAGAGAAGGGGGTGCGACGGGTCCACCGGCGTCGAGTTGGTGCGCCAACGCTAGAAAGCAATAAAATGGCGTGTGACGGGTCCACCGGCGCCAGATACCTATATGAGGGGGTGGGACGGGTCCACCGGCGTCAGATGCCCATAGAAGAGTGTGTGACGGGTCCACCGGCGCCAGATACCTAGAGAA